>NC_028454.1:5594770-5694226 GCF_000263155.2 Setaria italica | reverse complement strand
GGACGCAAAAGCATCACATTTCCTTTGAGCATTTTTCGGCTATCAGAATGTCATAGATTGCAAACTCAGGACGAACATACTTCACAAGTTGAATTGCATTACACAGTGCATCCCATGTAGATGTCAAATCAATGTTCACTCCACAAACTCGTGCTACACTGTTTAACCCCCTTTCCTTTTGCAGGTCTTGAGGTACTAATATCTATCAGACCTGGAACGCGCCACTCCCTGAAAACCACGGGTTTCAGACAATCACTACATTTGCTGATATCTTATGAATTACGGATATGCAACCTGCCATATGCACAAATGTGTTATCTCCAAAAGGGAAGGACCTAATTTCAGAATTTTTATATGTAACCGGCACAGTTAACAATTTAGCAAGTCAGAGGCAGCCAAGTTGAAAGAGTATATTCAAGACCTTTTGCATTTCATCAAATTCCTTGTCCTAAAATTTCATCACAAAATGATCTATGTATCAAGTGATGCCAGAGAAAGTACGTGCATGAAGCATCTAGCTCAACAACGCAGACAGGAGACAGGCATACCTTTTGCAGCCCCTTCACTCTAGCTTTGTATTGGCATTCATCTGTTGCATTAGTGATAACAAAGCCCAATCCTGAATCCAATCAAACAGTAAATATTAGCACATGTATACCCTCTGAAAAGATTCTCATTACACATGGACAAAAAAAATACTCGAGGAACAAGAAATTGCAGAAGAGGTCAACTAATGAACAGAACGATGCACTGTCTAAAAAACGAAATTGCATAGACAATCCTCTCACTTTAATCTTGCATTTCAACATCTGTGGATTCAAGTTCCATATTGTTTGATTGAATGGAAGCAACCAGATCATCAATTCTCAGAGGAGCACGCCTTGCAGCATACTGGAACAAAGCCTGAACATACAAGATGACAAACATAGGAAGATGTGATGAATGGAAATTGTTTGAAGTATTAGTGCATTCTGATGTCAGAACTTACTTTCGAATGGCTGTCAGCGAAAGCACGAGCACGATTTGGCTTTCCAACAAACTGCAGCTCACCAATCTGCATCTTTCCATCAACAAGTTTCACACTCTCGTCTCTTACAGCAAAGCGGAGAAGATTCCCTGCTCGCAGGTTTGACTGTAGAATCATATAAATTTAATGCCCCAAACATTTGCAGATACGAAAAAACATACAGGTAATCATAAAAAGAAATCTAAAACTTTTAGTGTTTAGACTAAGTGAATCACTGATGCAATAAAGAAGCATAATGTAAAAGAATGCAGATGACCAGAATTACCCAATTAGGACACCATGCAAGTTCTTATAAGTACAAATTTCAACAAATAGAAGCTTGGGGCACCATGCAAGTTCTTATAAACAGGGAAGGGCATTGCGATGTGTGATTCCACATGTTTCTTACTTCTTTTGTTAGAAATTCAAAGCAATACCTTCTGTATGAATTCGTTGTCCAAGCTACCAAACACGACTGGAGGGTCGTCAGATGTTACTAGCTTTCCATCCTCTTGCAATTCCAACACAAGCTGATAGTACATGAAGACACAGTGGGGAAAATAAACAAGGTGCGAAACAATAGCAGTCACAGAGTTAAAAGATAATGATTAAAAGTATCTTTTCTTTAATAGTTAGAAAATACAGAAGGAAAATTCTCACAGTAAATGCACTGCACACTAAGAATAGAGAAACATACGTGCTGCTCATTTGGAATTTCTCCTTTGCCGTCAGTATCAATAACATATTGGCTACAAGTTTCATCTTTCCATACTAGTGTAAGGGGTGTGATGCCAGCTTGATAATGTGCATGCCTGATTGCAAAACAAACAGATTTTGAGAATGGTTGAGAGAGATATCTGACAAATATGAGGATATAATTGGGAGGGAACAAGGAATATACTTGTTGTAAAACAGCAAGCCATCTTTGACATAAGGTGTGCTCCCAGAGTAAGCTGCTTGAAGACCCTCAAGAGTGCACTCATATATTGGGACAGCACTGAATCTATATCGATGGTATGTTGATGGAGGATCACCAGCTGAAGTTTCTGTGAGCTTAGAGTTTACCCAAAAAAACCTGAACTCGGCAGTGCAATCATACAGTGAATAGCCACGCCAACAAATCATGTCAATGATATAGTATGTTTGATCAGGCTGCACCACATGATAGGCCATTAGAATTTAGAAATAGGCCTACAAGCAAGAGGCATAAAAGATCAAAGGAAAACAATTAGGTCTGGGTACCTCATGAAAAATGCAATCGAGTATGGAGTAGGAGCTTGCTGGGCCAGATATGTCTCTCTTTGATCCATTTGGTAGAGCAGAAGGGAACCGGTGAAGGATTGATCCGTTTCGCGCCCTGCTAATTGTCATGCCATTGGAAGACACAACCAAGCATCGTTTCCCAGAAGGCCTGGCAAAAACATGCCTAGTACATGAAAGAAAAACATTGCAGCAGCGTCAATCCCTCTTATTTCGTCAGTCACAATACCTAGTTGAACATTTAAAGACATTACGCTAAGGATTTTTGTTGATATATCAAGGGGAACGGAGGTATCTTTGGAGGAGAATAGAGCATCAAACAGTACCAAATTGAATAAATCAAATTGAAACAGTAGGTTAGTCAGAAGGAGAGTTGGGGAAAGTAGGGGACGGACCAGTCGCTGGCAAGGTGGGGCGGGGCGTCGACCATCCACTCCGGGAGCATGATCTGGCGAGCGAACCACCGGCGCGCTTCGGAGCCGCGGAGCTTGGATGCGACCGCAGCGACGTCGGCGACGGTGTGCTCCTGCTCCTCCTCCTCATGCTCGTCCTCCTCTTCGTGGCGATGGGCGGCCGCAGGAGGGGTCGGGGTGGTGAGGAGGGAGCTGGCGAGGGCGCGGGCGCGCGCCTGGGCGTCGGCACGCCGGGAGGACTGCGCCTGGAGGGCGAGCTCGCGGCGGCGCTGCTGGTCGGAGATGGCCGGGCGCTTGTACGGGCGCCGGGGTTCGGGCGGCGGCGCCATGTTCCTCGCCGTAGTGTGTACTAGAGCTCCGTCCGCAGCAGGCAGGCAAAGGGGCGGAAATGTCCGTGGAATACCTTTATTATTGGGCCTATTGGGCCAGTTGGGCTGGGCCGTCTTGGATGGGTGCTTTGCCCCCAGATTCCGGAGAGAATCCCTCCTCTCCCGGCGGCTGCCTTTCCCTTTGTTGCCTCATCCGACTCCGCCTCCTCTTCTTCCCCGGCCTCTCCCTCGATCTGCCGCATCTGCTCCCCCTCCTCCACCAAACCCTAGCCGACCCGCAGCGCTCAGGAGGAGCATCTAGGCGGACTAGGTCAGAGCAGCGGCAGCCGCGCTCCCATGGCGGCGCCCAAGCCCATCTGGGTGCGCCAGGCCGAGGAGGCCAAGCTCAAGTCCGAGGCCGAGACGGCCGCCGCCGCCAAGGCCGCCTTCGACGCCACCTTCAAGGCGCTGGCCGCCGCCGGGTCCGGCGACGACGACCAGGACCCCGACCCCGCCCCGCCTTCCCCGGACGAGCCAGCCTCCCCCGGCTCGGACGACGACGCCCCGGCCCCGCCCGGCCCGGTCGACCCGTCCAAGTGCTCCGCGGCGGGGCCTGGCATCGCCGGCGGATCTGCCGGCACGCCCGCCACCTTCACCGTCGTCGCCAAGGACCGCCACAGCCGGAGGCTCACCGCCGGCGGTGCGCGCGTGCGCGTGCGTGTCTCCCCTGCTGCGGGAGTCGGCGGGGACGACCTCGACGGCGCTGTCAAGGACAACGGGGACGGATCCTACACGGTGACCTACGCCGTCCCCAAGCGCGGCAACTACATGGTCCACGTAGAGCTCGACGGCTCCCCCGTCATGGGGAGTCCCTTCCCCGTCTTCTTCAGCGGCTCCACCGCCACACCCACGTCTGCTTTCCCCTCCACGCTACCGGCCGTCAGCTCCGCCTACCCCAATATGGTCAACCAGACCATGCCCAACATGCCCAACTACACAGGCGCGCCCTCCAGTGCATTCCCCAGCCTCCTTGGGGCCATGCCTAGCTCCTCCACTGGTTCATCTGGTGGAGTTGTCCTTCCCGGGGTTGGTGCCTCGCTGGGGGAGATATGCCGGGACTACGTGAATGGGAGGTGCACAAAATCAGACACTGAGTGTAAATTCACCCACCCGCCGCAGCAGCTGCTGATGACGTTGCTTGCGGCTACATCGTCTGTCAGTGCCTTTGGCAACACACCCATGGCACCATCTGCGGCAGCCATGGCAGCCGCACAAGCCATCATGGCTGCCCAGGCACTGCAGGCACATGCTGCGCAGGCTAAAGCCTCAGGAGATGCTTCAGGTAATGATTCCTTCCAGACACATATTAGGAATATTACTAGGTGATCTAATGTTGAACTGGGAACGGGAAAGGTAGGAGGTTATTTGTTTTGAAAGTTCATGGATTTATAATTTTGGCAACTAATGGCAAGCAACAGAAAGTATGCTTAGGTAGTATGTTGTATTGTTGTGCCAAATGCGGTGGATGTCATAGCATTGTTGGCTCACTATTTTCATCATATCACAAATTTAGTAGCTGAATAGTATCATTATTGCAGTATCACTGTTGCTTAGTACTGCTATTGTTGCTTGATATCCATTATTTTTCTATATATGCAATGAAATTTTTCACACCTGACTAAGATGGTAACTCAACCTAGCAAATTAAGTTGTGGGCTTTGCAACTGGTTCTTTTAATTTAATCAAGTGTGCTACTCTAAATTGTAATATGCAGTTAATGGTATTTATTTTTCATGTTGCCAGTCTGTTGCTCACTTGTATATTGTATCCTTGTAGGCTCAATGGATAAAGCTGCTGAAGCTGATGCCCTAAAGAAAATTGTTCAAATTAGCAACCTGAGTCCAATTCTTAGTGTGGATTATATTAAGCAGCTATTTGGGGTATGTGGTAAAGTTGTCGATTGTACCATCACGGATTCGAAACATTTTGCTTATGTCGAGTACTCTAAACCTGAAGAAGCAACTGCAGCATTGCAACTCAATAACACGAATGTTGGTGGTCGTCCATTGAATGTGGAGATGGCTAAATCTCTTCCTCCTAAAGCTAATAATAACTTGCCTATGATGATGCAACAAGCTGTTCAGTTGCAACAGATGCAATTCCAGCAGGCTCTATTAATGCAACAGTCAATAGCAACCCAACAGGCTGCTGCACGTGCGGCCACTATGAAATCTGCCACTGAAGCAGCTGCAGCAAGGGCTGCTGAGATAAGCAGGAAGTTGAAGGCTGAGGGATTTGGTGGGGATAATGTGGCAGAAAAGGATGCCAAAGGGAAGTCAAGGTATTCTTTTATTTTGCCTTCTTACTCATATTCGATTTCTACACTTGTACAATAATAACTATAAATATTGCATCAGTCTGGTTTTGGAAGAACTCCTGGTGACTTCTAATATCTTGGTGACAGGATGATTGCATTGACCTGATTGTAGTATACATTTAGATTTATATTTTGAGATGGGACCAGAAAATTGATCATTTTTCCCTGATAACTCCTATGCCTCTTTTGGATAGCATGGATGAGATTGTCATTTGCTATTTGAAAACTCATGCTTTATTCTGAAGAGTATTTAGTTTCAAATCATTTGTTTTGTTGCTTGGCATATAAACTTTATGGTAGGCTGCAAATTGGTGGAGAGTTAATGCCTACTCAACATTTCATGAGTTACTGAAATCAAAGAAGGGACACTAAACCTTGTGAATAAAAATTTATGTTACAGAGGATAGGGAATAAACCTTATGCACAAGTCTGAAACTGATAACATGAATGTGTGGGTTTCTTGTCTCATTTGTTTATAATTTATGTACCCCTAGGTATTCTGGCATATCCACATTAAATATAATTTTGTGCTATAGAACTAGAGATCTCTCAGTTTAGGACCTTGCAGCAGTATTACTTCTTTTGTAATTTTGGTTTGGCTGCATTATTTGATGGTAATTTTCCTGCTTTTCATTCTAGATGTTTATCAACTTTAGGGAAGAAAGCAACTGATTGATTGCTTTTCCTTCCTACATATCATGCACTTATGCCTAACTGGTTTATTTGATTTACAGATCACCATCACCCACTACTCGTAGATCAAAATCTCGGTCAAGATCACCTATCAAGTACCGTAGGAGCAGGCGATCCCGCTCCTACTCCCCCCCAATTAGACGGTCAAGGGAACGTCGATCACGTTCACCATCAAGATCTCGCCACTCTAAGTATGGTAGTGATCGATCACATAGGGACGATAGGGACAGGCATACCAGGTCTGGAAGGAGAGAGAGCGACCGATCCCGTGATCATCATTCGTCTAGTTCAAGGAGAAACAGGAGCAGAAGTAAAAGTCCAAGGCATAAGAAACCCTCCAGAGATGATTCTCGGTCACCCAAGCAACAAAGAGAAGAAAGTATAAGTCCATCAAAATCAAGGTCAACTCGGGCTGGTTCAAGATCACCACGACACCATAAAGGAAGCAAATCATCACCAACTCGTGACCGCCATTCTCGCCGCAGTAGGCATTCAAGATCCAGATCTCCTGAGAGAAAACATCGTCACAGTGATAAAAAGGACAGCAGAAGGTCTGAGATTCAGGATGACAAAAGAAGATCTCATAGAGGTAACAGAGGTGACAAACATGAAAGGTCTGTAAAGGATGAAGTGGAACGATCCCATAGAGGTAACAGAGGTGACAAAGATGAAAGGTCTGTAAAAGATGAAGTAGAAAAATCCCATAGAGGTAACAGAGGTGACAAAGATGGAAGTTCTGTAAAGGATGAAGTGGAAAGATCCCATAGAGGTAACAGAGGTGACAAAGATGAAAGGTCTGTAAAGGGTGAAGCAGAAAGATCTCGTAGAGTTGACAAGGATGAACGTTCTGTACAGGATCCAGTTGAAGATAGAAAGGTGGATACTTCAATTGTTGCACATAAGAGGAGCTCAACAGAATCTGATCTGAACAATAGTAGTAACCATAAGAAATCTAGACATGATGGTGGTTTGGAAGAGGATGAAAAAAATGATGTGTGTGCTGCTGTAGCTGATATTAATGGGAAACATGAAGCTGGAGTAGATGGCTCTTTAGGGGCCACTGAAGAATCTGCTATATGATAGCAACCAGTGTTTACATGGTGGCTGCTGTTTCATCCAGCTGGCTGATCACAGTATCACTTGATTGATGATGATGCAGAACGCTGAACTGGTGTTTATTATCTTCCTTTCTGATTTAGGAGTTTTATTTGCAGGGTATGAAGATCTTCGGACAACTTTCGGAGTGTTCATCTGATATATTAAAATGTATTCTTCATTAACTCGAGATTTGTTCCTTGGAGTGAACTTTCTAAATGTAAAACTGGAGCTTGTAAGGTGATTTCATACAGTGAGGTCGAAACCAACCACATATTTGTCGTTTCAGGCTCATGATTCTGTGAAGAGTTGTTGGAGCTCATTTCTGGGATGTCGAGTGAAGATACAAGGGAGTACACACTTACTCAAAGTAAAGTCCGTATACAAGACTACAAACAACTTAACTTCTAGGCTATGTTACTTTTGAATCGGAATGCTTTGGCTAGTGAAATGGTCCAAATATGCTTGTCCGTATACTGTAACACCTTCTGATGCACTTAGTTTGCTGAAAGTACTGCCTTATATTTTCATCTGGTTATTACCATGTGTATCTTGTATCAGTTATGGTTTGAAAGGTTGGTTAAGCTACATTTGGAAAACACAGGGAATTGTGATATAGGTTTTATCCATCATCCTGTCTACTGCTTAAGTTATCCTGTCTGCATAGAATTGCTTTCTCAATATGCCTTGGCATTCATTGCTTTTCGTTTGTCTGTTTCTTTTCCTCTTTTTTTCCTTTTGAGTGACAGGGTTCTGCCTCAGAAGCCAGTGTAAGTGACTGATGTGAGGCAATCGACCCTATTCGAGTTGTGCCTTGCTAGCTCCAGAGATAAGCAGCGTACCTTTGAACAATTGTGTTGCTTTCCTTACATCTTTCTATTATTCTTCATTTTAGTTTTGCTGTTTAGACAGTATACACTGAGATTGCACCTTACCCTTCTGTAACTGGTGCTGTCATACTGGAAAACCTGTGCAGGTTTTTCAAAGGGGATTGCCATTGGCGTCTGTCTTGAGGGGAGTCTATTCACTTTGAGAAGGTATGGGTTTGTGTTATGGATGTAGTAATGAATAATGCTATCCTCTTGGTTAGAAACAGTAGCACCATCTGACCCACCGAATAGGACCTTTGGTAGGTGTTCAGCCCAGAATCCTCAATCTTGCCTGTGATTCTGCATCTACACTGTGTTGTGCATTGAGGTTATTCTATTTCCATCCTTTTATGGGACCAATTTAGGACTTGGAATTATGGCAGTGTTTGCCAAATTCGCATGGACGGTTTGCTAGCATTTTAGTTTTGCAGGTCTGGTATTTTTTGAAGTCTGAACAATTCCGTGATGTTCCCTTTTCGTTCTGCTCTGTCTGTTTTTGGCTTTGTGCTCAGGGATAAAAGATTGTTTTGGGGTGCTACATCGGAGGTGGGCGGCATCGTAGCTGCGCGTGAGCCGTGTGTTGTCTGAGGAATAAAGATTGTGTTCTGCATCGTAGCTGCACGTGAGCCTTGTGTGCTCGCTGCATCGAGCTAAGCTAAGCTGTCTGCCTTTTAAACCAATTTTGTTTTGTTCATTGCAAAGCTTACTTCTATCTTGTCTCAAAAATCAAAGGGCATGTTCGCTTCAGCTTATAAGCCGGCCGAAAAGCTGAAACGGCTGATTTGTTGTGAGAGGAAAATACTGTTTGGTGGCTGATAAGCCGGCTGAATAAGCTGAAGCGAACAGGCTAAAAATGCTTCTGCATAACATCATCTATGGATGAGAGGCACCTCCTTTGCTCCTTCAGTTCCAAGGAAAAGAGACCAATCATTTACCTTCACCATGTTAAATGATTACATTGACACTACAATTTGTCCCCTAAATGGAGCATGTCACTAGTATAATCACGTACTGTACGTTAACAACGTCGACGGCAATGACAACGACCACCTTCGGTTAGTACGAGCATTCGTTGTCCTGTTCCTCTCAACGCGTTAGTGCGGCAGTGGAGCACTAGTGCTTGGTGCACGTTAAAGTCGGAAGGAAGCCGTGTCTTCACTCTCGGCCGTTTGATATTAGAAACAATGAGAAAGCAAACCATAATCATGCATTTTAAAACAAAATCACAGATTTTCACTGTGGTTAAACAGGACAAATGTGACTAATGATGGCTCTGGAGAATTTTCAAGGCTTTGCATAGTAGAGCCAGAGGAAAACAGACGAGGTCGTGGTCGCATTCAAATCTCTTTTTTGAGGCGGCTATACGAGAATCCTCACCTAACATGTACAAAGTTCATATCAGATCTAGGCGATGCGAATGCAAATTGTATAAAAATGACATGATCAATGAGAGGAATCAAAATCTGAAGTAAACAATTATATCTTGAATGTTGACATCTTCGCCGGTCCTTTTATATACTATAGTCCATGGATGCAGCTCAACTGCAAAGTAGTGTTCACCAGATCCACAATATTGAAGTTAAATTATATATAAAGTAGTAATATTTTTTAATTAATGTAACGACTCAAAGGCATCGTTCTTGTTCCTATGTCCCTAAACAGTAAATGTAAACAGTAAACACAAGAGGTATTGTAACCGGAGTGAGTACATTGTTTACTGTCAAATTTGCACTACTTTGCAGACAGGGAGTTTCTGGAGATTTCAAATCCTACTCCAAATAATGTGGATGGTGCATGCAATGGTCTAAATTGATGGTTTTGCCAGGCTTGCAAAATATCTCCATATACCTCAGTATCCAAACGTCACTTATTTTAAGCAGATGTAGCTACAGGCATGTTCGCTTCTGCTTATTCAGCCGGCTTATCAGCCACCAAACAGTGTTTTCCTCTCACAACAAATCAGCCGTTTCAGCTTTTCAGTCGGCTTATATGTACGGGTGTGAGTGTTTGTACTACTATGTTTTAAAAACATTTAAGCTGCAGTTAACAATCAATGACGTGTACTGAAACCATATAGAAGAATTCCCTTTTCTTTCATGTTAATAATCGCATCGCGTTTTTTTTAATGATACCTTGTGACAAGCGAATGTGCTGTATTGGAGAAAAATACTGATTAGCATGCTTAGTTTAATAGCAAAGTCTTCCGTGGCATGATTTGTGTCTTAGTCGGTTATGTTTTGCGTGACGAAACAAACGGATACTCCAAGAAACAATCATGACCCTTATCACATGGGAAGAAGTCATATTAAATTTTAGCCTGGCTGGCCTTTTTCTTGAGCTTGATCCTTGAAATTTCTATGCAAATATTTAGGCCCTTAACCACTCTATCCTACACCTCATAAGCTGATGGACGACAAAGAATTATGGTATGCTCAGATGCGACAAAGTTTAAACTCTTGTAAAAACTTGGTTTGTGAAATTCCTAAAAAAAAAGGTGCCAAGCTTCAATAACGAATGCATTGCCAGTTCCAAATTTATTAAAAACAGGTTGAATAGGTTAAAGTTCGTGCCTTGAGGATAGTTTTAGCAACACGACCGAGAAGAGGTGGCCATTTGCAGCGAAAATGACTTATGGAGGAAGAATCTGAAATTCCGAGCGAGATAAAGCGGTTCTCTTTTATTTTAAGACATGAGATTGCGAAATTTAGCAATTCTCACGTAATTTGAGGAAAACTCTCCAAATTTTCGCACGGCGCCGCTGGTGGTGTATCGTCTGTTTCGCACTGGAGGTGGGGTCCATCGATTTTTTAAAGATATTTCTTGGCGCTAATAGCTGCGGCAGCCAACCCGGCACCCACCGAAGAAACCAAACCACCAAGCGCAAGCGAAGCGCAGCAAGGAAACCACATGCCCCACCTCGCCGCCACTCCCTCCACTTCCTCCGCGGCCGCCGCCGCCGCCACGGTCCCCGCCGCCCTCCCCACGGGTTCCGGCTGCGTCGCGTTCCGGCGACCGTGGACCATCCCACGGCCGGTGGCGCTACGGCTGCGCCTGCGCGCGCAGGGCGTCCGGCGGGAGAGCGGCGGCGTGCGAACAGAGGAGCAGGAGCAGGAGACGACGGCGCGGACGTTCTACGACCTGCTCGGAATCTCGGCGGAGGGGAGCCCCGATGAGGTCCGGGCGGCCTACAGGCGGCTGGCGCTCAAGTACCACCCGGACGTGTCCCCGCCGGGCGCCGCGGCGGAGAACACCCGCCGCTTCATCGAGGTGCAGGAGGCCTACGAGACGCTCTCCGACCCGAGCCGCCGCGCCAGCTACGACCGCGCGCTCGCCCGTGGCGTCTGCCGCCTCGCCTTCTCCGGCTCTCGTGCCCAGCGCGCCTACTACCACCACCAGGTGGGGTCACGGCTCTCCTCACTTGCTACTCGTGTTTGTCTGGCGTTGGCGCCCCGATTGCATTGCGTGCTACTCCGATTGCTAGTGGGGTGTAATCTCTTAGTCATGATAACGATTGATTTGTCTGCTCTTGGGTTGAACCTTGAACCAATTTAATTTTAGATTCTGAATTGGAGAGGAAGCTACTGGCGTAGTCACTTGAAAACATGTGTAAATTCTGCCTAATTTCTAGGCGAGGCGAATTTACTGAACTTTATGGAGCTCGAACATTTCAGCGGAGGTCTCTCTGTCTGGAATTCGTTGGGATTCCAATCGAGGCTGGAGCCTGGAGGGTGTTTGCAGAGTTCAGATCTTTGATCTGTGCGTGAGAGACTCGTTGGTTCTTCTGGTTGTAGGATCTGGATCCTTTTGGTGCTGTTATGGAAAGCAATTTAGTTGTTTCAGCCTCAGTCCTTAATAGCAGTTCAAGCATATACATCCTGAGTGAACTGCAACTTGTATGAAGCTGTGAATCTAGATGGCCCCGACTAATCAGTTTGTTAAAGGGTGACTTTCGCATTGATGCTCATAGTTAATAAGGCCTGCTCCCATAGCAATAGGGGCATATTTTAGGTGGACTTTAGTTTGATTAAATCTTTGTTCTATGCAACTTTAAAACTTGTAAAACACATAATTTCCTTGACATGGCATGTCATTTATATGTGGATTCAGAAGTTACACGTAAGATGGCCGATTGGTGAAGTACTGAATGACTGATGATCTAAGATATTGAATAGAGTTTTTTGTGGGTCTTTTGGGAACATTCCTTGTGGTTTGGGGCTCACTGTGAATTTTGGTTTTTGAAGGCTGCCTTTAACTTTACCATGCTTGAAAGATTGGTCAATTCTATACTACAAAAAATAAATATAAGCAAGGAGTGTCCGAACATTCACCATATTGTTTGACATACATACAAATCCAATGAACGGTATTTCTCCCTAATGCGATAAACATATGGATAGGAATGGACAGGAATTTTCTCAATCACAAAACAGTACAAGTAGGGGATGGATAATGAGTGACTAGCAACATGCAGAAGAGTTTGGAGGTGTCGTTTTCATCTACGTCAGCATTAGATTATCTGGGAAACAAGTTGGAAGGTACTGCCTTACGTGTAAGACTGAGAATTGATGGATCAAAGTTTATCTTTCTATTCTGATGGATTATATCAGTCCTTAGTCCTTACAGGAGAATCATTCATGAAGTTGACAATGTCTATGGCAATTCTCAGCCATTACTTGTTATTCTGTTTTCCAAGCTTCAACTCCCTGAAGCTCTGTTTTGGACTTTCCTCACCAATTTGCTGTCCATGTGTACAGGACCATGAAGAGAAATCTGGCTGGAGAAGATCATGGGAAGACCAGATCACGGAGCTGAAGAGAAGGAGCATGACAAAGGATTCAGAAGAGAATCTGTCGTGGGGAGCTCGGATGCGGAGAAGGGCCGAGGCATCATCAGCAGAATGACTGTGATAGTAACCCTTCCAACGCAACAATACTCATATCTAGCATCTGAACCAAAGCCAACTATATTTTTGGGTAGGCGCGATTTGAAGGTGTTGTCTGCGAGGTTTTAAGACGTGTGTCTAAGATGAACCTGTTGAAAAACCTGCAGCAACCCCTTATCAGAATCGCTTAGCAAGTAATATAGCAGTAGTCGCTGTAGCAGTGTCATCTACCAGGATGTGAAAAACAGCAGCACCTGGAGTGCGGCTGCTGAGTGCTGACCAACATCCATGGCCCTGGTGTATATAGTTGAATTACCTGCCTGGCTGCATGTAGAAAATCAACTATGTTACTGTTATCGAGTCATGTACTGCCTGGTGAAAATGTAAATAGTACAAATAAATAAGAAATCTAGTTGTTCTTCCCATATTCTGAATGTCTCTTTTCTTTTCAGAAGTTCATTCCTTCTGCTTTTTTTCCTGCCCATAAGCTCACTCATACCCAAAGGACAGACATCTACACCTACACACTGTACACACCTCTGTACAACCCCATCCCTATTGAGATCGACAGAACCATCATCTAGAGTTCCAGTGGAACTGTTCCACAAAGTGACACACACGTCGCGCTCACAGAATGTCTTTACGCAAGAGAGGCAAATGATTCTTTTTCTAGAAGGCATGCGCCGGCGAGACACGAGGCGGCTCGTCGGCGGACGGCGGGGGAGGACCAAGCGTTCCCCGGCGAGCCGTTCCCTCTTCTTTGCTACTCTGTTCTCATTTCCTCCAAATCACTGGAACACTCCACCATAGCATGACGATTCGACCATGGAGATTTTCCATGTCACTGTGTCGCCTATGGATTTATTGTGATTACGCCCGACGGTTTAAGGTGTGGATAGGAGCCGTGCTGTTGACTTGTGATTGTGATGTCCTCTTGCAGAGAACTGCTCGCCACCACTGCTTGCTGGTGCTGATGGGCACTGCCACTACCTGTGGTGTGGTGTGGATGAATGATGGTAACTGAACACGCAGTGCTTCTTGGTTTTTTCTGACAGGATAAAGATTGGTAAAAATGATCGCTGCTACAGTGTTACCGTGCCTGGATTGGTAAACCATGTCTCTTTCCGGATGGACAAAGGCCACTCTCTTCTTTTTTCCACCCAATAATTCTGCACCCCGGCCGTTAAAAGTGAAGTCGTCCCCCCGGCGACTTGAAAAGTTAGCAGCCACCCCAAGGGCCCATTCTGTGAACCAGTCGTTGTCAATTGCGATCAGCTCCTAGCCTACTACCTCTAATCAAGCTTGGTTTTTGCCCGCTATGATGTAATCAGTCGACCGTAAAAATTGAAGGATTGGATTGGAAACTTGGATCAGCCACAGGTGCAGCGGTTGCTGGCCTGTCGTGACGGCCGGCCATCGCCGCCGTTCCTGACTAAGAGTAGGGTGCTGGCCTTTTTCACCGTACCAGACCTACCACTAAAGAAGTAGGTATACTAGTTTCTAAAACAAATCTAAAAGAAGAGCACATATGCTAAGTTTAGGACTCGGGTAGATAAGAGTCCAACATAATCGCTAAAAGTGTCTGTTTGGTATTTTTGGATGGTGTTGTTATGGATATTTGCTTGCTTTCATCCTTTGATCGTCGCTCAATCTACTTCGCTTTCTTTATCAAAACGAAAAATCTACTTCGCTTTCCTCAGCGGGGTTTCATGTCCATGAATCCACAGCAAGATGCCACTGCCGGCGGCAGAGCAGAGCCGAGGACGACTGCAGCCGGTTCAGGAATGTCGCGGGAGAAGATGAAGTGGATTAGAGCAAAGGAGGTGAAACCGGATTCATTTTTCATTTGATTTAGAGAGCTGTGGATTTTGATGTTGAGTTCAATGTTTTTTTCTCGCGATTTTAGCATCACCCAATTTGTAGGACAGAACCAAGCAACGATTTACCAAACATCACTTTCGGCCCAAGAGCACTCAGCCCAACCAACTAGCAAACAGGATCACGGCCTTTGTCCACGTTACCAAACATCACTCGGCCTCATCTTGATGTTCTGGAGCGTGATGGCAGCGTCTAGTCTAGCAATGACATTGCTTGCCGTTAATACTTTATATTAAAAATACGAGCGTGATAAGTCAATCTCTTAAAAAATATCATATGCTATTTTTTGTCCATCCAGATATAACTTGGGCCTTGTTTAGTTGCCCAACTTTAGACAACCAAAATTACTCGCAACTGTAGCGTTTCGTTTGTATTTGTGAATTATTGTCCAAATATTAACTAATTAGGCTTAAAAGATTCATCTCGTAAAGTACAACAAAACTGTACAATTAGTTTTTGATTTCATCTACATTCGGTACTCCATGTATGTACCGCAAATTTGATGTGATGGGAATCTTCAAAGTTAGGATTTTGAGGGAACTAAACAGCACCTTGATTTAACCGAAGACCGTTGCAGATACCGATATTGAACTATATGTGCCATTACACAGTTATTTTATCTAGAAGTGCCAGTAATTCAGTCCAAGAAACTTCGAAGGAATTGCTAGTTCCATGTTCACTTCAATCAAAACGGTGACACAGCAGATTTTCATTATTTGAAAACGCGAAACCTTGTCTTAGCAGCGCAAATTACGCAGGCCACGCTGCAGCACTTTACTAAACGTGAACTAATATAAAAGCACCTGTAGATAGAATAATACTAGCATACGCAATGTACCACGAGCCGGTAGGCGGGAGAACCGGACAAGAAAAATAAAGGAAGAACTACTCTTTTTGGACAGAGTTAGGACGAAGTATCAGACAAGTCAAAACATACTCCCTCCGAAAAACAACTGATTAACACATAGGTAAAATAACCTCGATTGTCCCTATTTATTAGCTATATTTGATGCTAATTGACCGCTACATGCTCACATGCACATGCACATGCACATGTGCTAAATTGAGTATAATGAGTTGTTTTTGGATAAATTTTGAATACTAGGATGACTTGTTTTTGGATGGAGGAAGTATCGAAGAAATGGATACATATTGAGAACCTGCTTGAACACTTTTTATCCCTTATAATGATATTTTATTGAGGATTCGGGGACTACTGAAAAATGACTTTAATTTAGTGTTGAAGTTGGAGGCTCATGTTGGAATTGATCGTACTTAGCAGAAGGATCGAGTCCTAAGGGGGCTAACAACCACCATGTTGTCCTGATCAAGGGCAACCAACTCAACTAATGGCTTGGTCCTGGACGGCCCGTACTATAAGAAAAGGGGCATTGAGCCCCAACGGGATTAAGGCGCGAAACCTCTCGGTACAGGTACGGACTCGATGACCTACACCGACCACCGTCCTCCCGTGATGGTGTCCGTCGCTCTGGAGTTCATCCTCGCCACGCCTGCTTCCTCAAGCAGGCACAGGCACATTAACAGCCCTAAGGGCATCTACTGATTTATATGCAATTAAGTCTTGATTAATTACTGTCTTAGGTGTTCATACAATTAGGCTATTAGATCCTACAAATTAGTCATTCTAATTTCTAACAACCCAATCTAGATTTCGGAGCTAGAATCGTGCTAAAGTTCACATAGCTTCCGCGTCCCCCGCCGGCTGAACTTTGATCCGCTTGAAACTTGGTGCTCCACCCTTGCTGTGTAAACCACCTCATGCGAACATCTGCCTCCCCCTCTACTATTCTTCTCCGTCATGTTATGCCGGCGATGTAAAACCACCAGGGCTTTGCCCACATTAATTGAGTTTAGGGGGTGTTTGGTTCCGGGAACTAAAGTTTAGTCTCTGTTACATCGAATATTTAGATACTAATTAGGAGTATTAAATATAGGTTAATTACAAAACTAATTGCATAAATGAAGGCTAATTCACGAGATGAATCTATTAAGCCTAATTAGTCCATGATTTGACCATGTGGTGCTACAGTAAATATGTGCTAATCATGGATTAATTAAGCTTAATAGATTCGTCTCGCGAATTAGCCACGATTTATGCCATTAGTTTTATAATTAGTTCACGTTTAGTCCTTCTAATTGGTATCCAAACATTTGATGTGGCCCGAACTAAAAATTAGTCCAGGTGGGCACATTAATTGAGTTTAGGTCTCAAAAAAGATATTAGGGGGTGTTTGGTTCTTTAGTCCGGACTAAAGTTTCTATCACATCGAATGTTTAGATACTAATTAGGAGTATTAAATATAGACTAATTACAAAACTAATTGCACAGATGGAGCCTAATTTGCAAGATGAATCTATTAAGCTTAATTAGTCTGTGATTTGAAAATGTGATGCTACAGTAAACATGTTCTAATCATGAATCAATTAGGTTTAATAAATTCGTCTCGCGAATTAGTCTTCATCTTTATAATTAGTTTTATAATTAACTCATGTTCTAGTTTTCTTAATTAACCTCCGAAGATTCGATGTGACATGAACTAGACTTTAGGTCAAGGATCCAGGTAGCCCCGCACCCTTAAATTGAGCCGTTTGGATTAGTTCGTTCACGTCTCGAAGCCGAAGCTCTCTGCCCGAGAAATAATGTAAGTAGCATCTGGGATCATAAAATGCGCCGGACTACAGGTTGCACTATTCTGCGCATGGGCATCCGATCCGATCGCGTGCCTCACACTCTACCGGATCCGATCACGTTCGATGCCGTAGTTCAAGGTCAAACGGGCGAAATCTCAAGAGGGATCAACGGCGGCGATCCGTGATCGCCTAGATCGAGATCACCGATCGAAGCCACATCTCTGAATTCTTCCATACCTCGTACGTGCATGCGATGTGAGCCAACAACACCCAGCAGCCGGGGGCACGTGACGCGCATGCCGGCTCTCCCGGCCGGTGCCTCTTCCTTGGCCCTGCCGACGGGATGGCCGCCGCGTCGCCGGCCGGTCAACTGGATCGTGCCGCTTACTCCAACTGGCCTTGTTAATACGAACACCAATTCTTTATATCATCAGCTTGGTCCTTTCCCCGCGCACCGTCTTCCGTGCTTACACGATCGTGTCGGAGTAGAGACAAGGCGGTAGCGTCAGTGAGTGAGCAGCTTGCTTGAAGGTAGCATACTAGCATGGCGGCGTCGAAGGTGTCCGGCGGTCTCAAGGTCGCCATGGACGACGTCAAGGCCAAGGGGAGATGGGCACTGGCCGCCCAGTTCTCCTTCCTCGTAGTCTCAGCCGTCACCCTGTGCGTGCTTCTCTACGCCCCGCGCTTCTCCTCCGCACCCGCCCCGTACGGCGCCACCGTCGGCTTCTTCGCGCCCAAGCCCAGCTCGACGAGCCGGACGTCGTCGGCGGCGGTGCAACTCGGGCCGCCGGAGCACGGCGGCGGCGGCGGCGGCGGCGGCGATGCGGAGCGGGAGGGAGGCGGCGCGCCGGAACAGGTGCTCGACAACCAGATGGGCTCCCCGTGCTCGTCGCTTCCCAACCACGCCATCTGCTGCGACCGCACGGACTACCACTCGGACGTCTGCTTCATGGCCGGCGACGTGCGCACGGACGCCGCGTCCCTCTCGCTCCTCCTGTTCCCGCCGCTGGCCGCGCCAGGCGGCGGCGGGGGCGCCGCGGCCGACACCGCCACCGTGGAGGAGCGGATACGACCCTACACGCGCAAGTGGGACGGCTACATCACGAAGACCATCCACGAGGTGACGCTCCGGTCGGCCCGGCCGGAGGAGGCCACTGCCGGCCACCACCGTTGCGACGTCCGGCACGACGCGCCGGCCTTCGTCATGACGGCGGGAGGTTACAGCCACAACCTGTTCCACGTGTTCAACGACGGGTTCCTGCCGCTGTGGCTGACGGCGCAGCACCTCCGGCGCCGCGTCGTGCTCGCGGCGCTCGCGTACAATCCCCGGTGGGCCGGCACGTACGGCGAGATCATCTCCGGCCTCTCGGCGTACCCCGTCGTCGACCTGCTCAGGGACAGGAGGACCCACTGCTTCCCCGGCGCCATCGTCGGGACCCGCTACCACGACTACCTCGCCGTCAACTCCACGCGGCTCCGGGACAACAAGACCGTCGTCGACTTCCACCGCTTCCTCGCCGACGCGTACGACGAACACCAAGACGACAGCAGCGGCGGCGGCAAGCCGGAGGCGACACTACCACCACCACAGCGGCGGCCAAGGCTCGGGATCGTGTCGCGCAAGGGTCGGCGCGTGATCGAGAACCAGGCGGCGGTGGCGGAGCTGGCGGCGTCGGTCGGGTTCGACGTCGACGTCATGGAGACGGCCACCGGGGCGCCGCTCTCGGCCACTTACGCGTCGGTGAGCTCGTACGACGCGCTGGTGGGCGTGCACGGCGCCGACCTGACGACGTTCCTGTTCCTGCGCCCGGGGCGGGCGGCGCTCGCCCAGGTCGCGCCGCTGGGCATCTCCCTGCTCTCGCGCAACCTCTTCGGCGTGCCGGCGGCGAGGATGGGGCTGCGCTACGAGCAGTACGACGTGAGCGCGGGCGAGAGCTCGCTGAGCCGGAGGTACCCGGCGGGCCACGTCGTCGTGGCCGACCCGGCGAGGGCGAGGCGGGAGCAGGGGGGGAAGGAGTGGGACCTCGTGGAGCACGTGTACCTGCGCGGGCAGAACGTGAGCCTGGACCTCGGCAGGTTCCGGGAGACGCTGGCCAGGTTGCACTCGCGATGGAAGGAGCAGCAGCAAAGCCAGGTGTCCGGTGCAGATGCGTTACCTCAACAATGATGACGCCCTCATTGTTATGATATACAAATAATCACGATTACATTTTTAGACACGTAAAAAACATACTCCCCCATCCCAAAATAAATGCACTTCTAGAGTTTAGCTGAAGAGATCAATGTTAATGCATTGCACTTTAGGAGAGAAAGTAGAAAACGACAAATACTCTAGATGTTCACTTATTTGGAGACAAATTTTAAACTCTAGAAATACACTTATTATGGGACGCAGGGAGTAGACGTTAATTATTTTGTCAGGAGACCCGCTTAGCCTGACTGATTATTGCAGGCTTGGGCTCTCAGTGGTACTCGGCTTAGAGGTTGGGACCACCGACGGATGGAGGATTTGATGGAAATAGGTGTTTATTTTCCTATTTTTTCTCCTTCCCCCTCCTCCTCTCTTTTTCCTTCTCTTTATCTATGGCTGAAATTTTTAAGGGACTTAGGGGGCTCAAGCCCCCTGCCCCAGCTGGATCCACCCTTGGTTGGGGCATTGTGGTAGCTAGGTCATATGTGCTTCTTGCGCTCATTCTAGCTCTAATCACTTATTTGTCTTCCTCTCTCTCGATAAAAATCAGAATCCTATGAGACACACTATCTTGTGCGGCTGTTCGTTCAAAAAAATCCTATGAGACTCCTGTAGTCACCTGAACTACTCTCGAATAGCCCACCGCCTCTATTCTAGATGCGAAGAAGATTTGATCAACGTACAAAGTTTGCCTAGCGTGCGCCCTTCTGCTCGCTCAGGTCATGTACCTGTGTTTGCTCTTTGTTTTAATGAAACATATGCTAAGGCATGTTCTTAAAAATTAAATATGTACGAATGCTCACCTATATACATGAATACGTATACACACATTATCTATGTAACTCTGTGAGCACTTTTGAAAGAATAACTAACTGTAAATGTTGAACACCTATATTCAAATTGTTAAAGCAGTGCACTTCAAATATTTATTTTAAAAAAAAAGAAAAATAACTAAATTGTATACAGCATCCTTACATTCATTCTTGACAACATGATGGTTCAAACAAAGTCGAAAATGGACTCAGAGTTTAAGAGCAAAATGCGTTTCAAGTTTGAAATTCAAAATAATTAATCGCACGCCCATCTTGCAATCAAATAATTATGCCACATCTCTATCTCTATAATACGAAAGCTGACCCTACGATCAGGCTGAAATCAGGCATTCGTTCGGCCACGTCGCCCTTATTTCTCACCCATTCGATTCTGATCGGGCGGTTCGAATAGGTTCTCGCGAATTCTCTGGAGTCCGCATGGTTCGCCGCCTGCCATCCCTCTGGCACCGCCGCTGGCTCGCCTCATTCGGCCATCCCCCTCCTGCCCAACTGCCATCACGCGTCCCCTTCGCCATTTGCCGCCACCTCTCCTCCTGGTAGCACGCTGCCCCGAGAGGCAGCACAAATGGATGCGAGTGCCTGCTTCTAGCGCCACACCATGCGCACGGCCTCCCATAGTTCCATGCATGCTCGCCTCCTCTTCTGTTCCATCTATCCGAGCTCTGCCGTCAATGACGCTTGAGGAGGGCGTTCAAGCGTACGCAGGCAAGCTGCTCGACTAAATGCCACTACTGGTTGCGGCAGCATGCTAAGGACGTCTAAGGGTAAACTGAAGCTCCTCCTCCTGATTCCTGAAGGATCTCGGTGCTCCTGTTTCATGTGGCGTATCCTCAGCAACTCCGATTATCTAAGAAAGTGCCATGGTGGCGGGTCCTCTCAAGGCAGAGCATTAGCGTCAGTGCTTGACTGCTTGTCTTATCAGATGCGCGCATCTTCTTAATATCCAACACAAAAAAAGGAAGATAGTTGCCATACATATGTCATGTATACAATGTTAGGTTGGTACGAATTACAGCTTATTCAAACAACGATCAGTACTACAGTTCCCATTGTTCTGTTTTGTATTATCTTGTTTTCCATATAGTTAGTCAACAGCTGTGATTCCCCATCACCAAATGACCATCTGAATATGCCGAGCTTGTGTCCATTGGTTTCAGAATTTGTAAGCTTGTATGGGTTGCTTTCTTACTTAATGAGCATGGTATTTCAGATATTACATTACACAGTACTCCCCTCCGTTCCGCAAAAGGCGTCCCTTTAGGTTTGTTCTAAGTCAAACTATTTTAAGTTCGACCATGTGTACAATGAAGAATATCAATATTTATAACACTAAATAGGTATGTTATGAAAGTATATTTCATAACGAATCTAATGAAACTTGCTAGACATCAAAAGAATTGATATATTTTTATATAAACTCGTTCGAACATAAACTGGTTTGACTTAACGCACCACTAAAGGGACACTCTTTGTGTGTCGGAGAGGGAGTCGATGCCTACACTACCGTCTTTGGAATGCTTTTCGGAAAGAAGTTGCTTCCCAGATTTTCTTTGCCAACCCAGCTACTATACACAGCTTTAGCCATAATGAATAATATAATGCCACGGTTAGGATCATGAGTTCAACAAACTTTTATAATGCCTCGAGCAAATCAGGATTGCCTAGAGTGATGAACCGCACCTATGTTCTTGGTGTATGCAAGTTTGCTCAGTGCCATAATTTATTAAGTTCCAGAGAGACAGGCGTGTATGGCTAAGTTTCTTAAGAGCCTTCAGAAATCAAACATTAGTAGATGATATCGGAAAGTTATGCTTTTATTGTAACTGTCGTAAGTTACAGTACAGTCAGGCTACAAGGTTGAGATACGTAGTAGGGAAGTGACCTTTATTATCGGTTAGCAACCCTCTTTCAGTATTGAGCGTCTAGTCGGTACCGTTTGTTCGGTACTAAATGTCATGCTACCGACCGGTACTAAATGGCTTTGTACCCAAAAAATAAGGAAAAAAATTAACGAATAGCCGGGAGGTCCCCGCACGCGTAATATGCGCGTTCGCGATTCGTGGGATTCGAACCCACTGAAAGGACCAAGATGTCGCCTAGAGGGGGGCGGGTATAGGCGAGATGATCAATTTATAAAACTTCAATCCACGCGATCCGTGGGATTCGAACCCACTGAAAGGACCGAGATGTCGCCTAGAGGGAGGCAGGAATAGGCGAGATGATCAATTTATAAAACTTCAACCCACTCAGCAGCACTGCCCTGGCTAAACCGATCAGACCGGTTCACCAGACTGGTCAGACCAGTCCAGGCAGGGTGACACACAATTGCTGCTCGAGTCCCTCCTTGACTTCTAGCACCAACCAAACTTGAAGAGTGGCTTTTGTAGATGATTTCCAATAGAGAAAAATGGTCCCTGCACACAAGACAAGTACACCCAAGTAGATCGAAGTGAAGCACAAGTAAATTGCTAGAAATCAACAAGCGAAGCAAACCCAAAATGAAGACACGAGGATTTGTTTATCCGAAGTTCAGATTCACCCCCAATGAATCCTACGTCTCCGTTGAGGAGTCTATTGGAATACGAGTCTATTCAACTCCCTTCCAACAAGCCGAGTCTTTTCCAACCACTTTCATCGTCTCCACTAGTTGATGTTTTTCCTTGCGGAGGCAAGATCCTAGCCCTTAGAAACTTGCCGCTGCTGACCACACCTTGGGAGCTAGCCGGCGACACCTGACCGTCTAGGAGGCACACCTCCAAGAGTAACAAATGCTTCAAAGGCTTTCTCAACACGAACCACAAGTGCTCAAGCTATGGATTGCTCTTTTCAACTCACTAATGCTCACAAAAGATCACTCTCTCAACCCAACTCAAAGATTTCTCAAGAATCGCTCAAGTCTCACAAAGAGAGGTTGGGGAGAGCTTTTCTAGTCACTAGATGGTGTTCAAGTTGTGTGGAACTAGCAGCCCCTCAAGGAGGAGGCTAAGGGATATAAATAACCCCACAAACTAGAAACTAGTCGTTGGGGCTGATCAAACCGGTCAGACCGGTTGCTAGACCGGTCACACCGGTCTAGTTTGAAAAACTAGTTATTGCCCTTAGACCGGTCTGCCAAACCAGCCGGTTTGGCTAAGTTAGTTGTTTGCTCTCTGAACCCCAGACCGGTCAGACCAGTCTGCCAAACCAGTTTGATCGGTTTGGCTAAGTTAGCCCCAAAACACTCAAACAGTCATTTACGGTTCACCTACTAGTTGAAACAACCAGTGTTAGTTGAGCAGGGACAGTTAGCTCACTCAAGGGTTTCTCAAGGTCAAACTGACATAGGTCAACTAAGAGCACTTTTGGTGTTGTCAATTAGCTAATGCTGCATCCCTCTTTATAGTACAACAAACCTATACTCAAGAATAAATATAAACACTATATCATCTATTTGAGCTCGTAAGTCTTCATCCATACCATACTTTGATCAATAGTCATTTGAGGGCTCTCAACATAGTTATTATCTTGAGCACATCCATCTTGAGCTAGTGACTTAAGATTCTCCCTTGTTCATGTAAGATATACTTGAATCCTTAAGTCACTCCATTTTACTAATCAAACTAGATTGAATGCATTGCATTGCTTCCCTCGGTAATGTCTAGATATGATACTTCGAAACTCCCCGGATATTAGCCACTTCACCTTAGCAAAACGCACATGGCCCAAACCGTCGCTTGTCCAAAGCTTGCTTAATCCCTCGCTCTAGTATCTCGCTTGATTTCTTCACCTATTCTTGCCAGTTTGAGTTTAGCTTTTCTTTGACATGAACCATGAAATTCCATTTGAAATTCTCTTCAAATGCTTGTTCTTGATTGATAAAGAATATCTCATAAATTGCAAGCTTCCAATAGCAAGACCAATATGTAGCACATAAGCTCATTTATGAATATCACTATTCTTTTCTTAATGATCTCTTTAACTGTTAATCAAGCTATCATATGATTTGAAAACTATAGATCAACCATCAAGCATATTTCCAAGTTTTACTTCACCCTTACTTGTCATTGATCATACAATTTTATCACGAGATCACACACTTGCTGGCTTTTCTCTATTGTGAGCCATATAATACACATTTAACTTAAGAGACAATATGATATCATAAATATGAGAATAAAACCCTGCTCACAATCTTAAACAAACAAGTTAGTCCTTTAATCACTTTATCATTCAATTCATCAAAACTCACTTAGGGGCCTAGATGCACTTTCACCCACGATCTTAAGCCTCGCGCGAACCTTCCTTATCATCTCACCTACACAACACATGTAATTGAGTTAGATATGCTTTTGTTTTGAAGTAACCTGTGAAGAGGCTTTTAGTACCAGTCAATAACATCGATACTAAATGGTACTCCACGGTCAACTAGTGTTATTGCCCGGTACTAAAAGGCCTCCGAGGATCAAAAATTTCTACCCAGTACTAATTTCATGCGTTAGTACCGAACGAAAAGTTATCTGGTACTACATAACCAATCTGTGAGTGCTACATAACCAATCTGTGAGGGCTGAGGAAGTGTACATCTGTATATCGAGTATTTACGATCACGCAAATATTGCTAATGTGACTCAAGGAAACGAAGGTCATTCTCAAACCAACACTATGGGCCATAAGGTGCGGCCTAGTGTTATATAAATGGCTGGTTGGCCATCCATCCACTCAACAAAAAGGTACTTAAACTCAAATCTTACAAAAGATGGATATGAGTTTTCCAAAAAACAAAGCTCCCAGCAAAGGTTCCCAATGCACCCATGCCACCTGCGTATGGCCCACCCGACAGATATAGCGGGCCTCGACACTGAGGGCACGACACACATGTGAGAACGGCACACATGGCAAGAGAGGTGAGCTACTACGCGTGAGCCCATTAAGATGTGACCAATCTTGCTTCCTCTCTTCCTTCCCATCACATCCCCTCATCTCCTCCTCCCCTCCCTCTTTCATTCCCCTCTTCCCACATCTCACTCCACCAAAAAAATAGATCTGCCATACTTTCTCGATCTTGGAGCGCTTCTTGGGCTGAGCCCTGGGTACGTAGTCGGAGCTTCGGATATCGGCCACCACCTCCCTTCCTACGTGTGTAAGCTCTCTTATCTCCAGTCCCAAACTCGGCATCCGAGCTCCCTTCCTCTTATGTCGCTAGCTTTTGTGTCTCTCATAGTGTTATAATTTTCTTCCGTTTGCAGGGTTGTAGATCTACACGCGCTCGGGGCTTAGAATAGATTCCATCGCATTAGCCGGAGGCGAAGCAAGAGGTTTGGAATTTTAGCCTTTTTTGTTATGCTTAAGTGTGATTTGAAAGGGTTTCACGCATCCGAATTTTGGATCTAGACGGGCCATGCGGGGGATTTCTTTCTATTTGCGAAACTTTCGCCAATGTTATTGGTTGCGCGTGTGAGTAGGAGTAAACCTGTCGGAAATGCCGCCTCCTGCTCATGCTAGTTGGTATTTGCGACACTCGTATTCTTCGTCGCCATGGAGCTTGCTAGGTTGGTGGAGGTCGCGCTGTCAGGGTTCCTATGGCGATCGATCTTGGAAAGAGATAATGGACGGCTAGCCGGCTTAGAGATAGTGGTGATTGGTGTGGGTCGATGCCATAGGACAATCGATAGACCGGTTGTCGGTGTGGGAAGCTTGACGTCGCTGAGCTTAGTGCGGCGATAGGTGGCAATGGCACGGACAGACCAGAGGTAACGACGTCACCGGGACAACGGCTAGAGGGTGGGGGCGCAGTGTTCGAGGGTGTTTGGATCCATGAACTAATTTTTAGTTCAGGTCACATTGGATGTTTGGATACCAATTAGAAGGATAAATGTGAACTAATTATAAAACTAATTGCATAAGTCGGCTAATTCGCGAGACGAATCTATTAAGCCTAATTTTCCATGATTAACACAATATTGTAGCATCATATGGTCAAATCATAGACTAATTAGGTTTAATAGATTCGTCTCGTGAATTAGCCTTCATTTATGCAATTGATTTTATAATTAACCTATATTTAATATTTCTAATTAGTATAGTGTCACGGGATTAAACTTGAGTCCGGGTCTCTTCGTCGGTCCCCGCAGGTGCGTGCGATGGAATTTTTTTTATATATTTTTTATTTGCGCGTGCGATGGATGCAGGGGACGGACTCCCAGTCCCAGCCGGTCCACGCACGGAGAGGCCCCCCTATCTGGCCCACCGGCAGCGTCACCTCGCACCAGCTACTAGGGCCATCGACGTGGGCCGCGAGCCCATTCGAACCCCGCAGCCGAGCCCGAGAGGGGTTGTTTGCTTTCCCAGCTAACAACCTCTCCCCCCATCTCGGGTTTCTCTACTGCCCCACGTCGGTCACACCACACAGCCCCCTTGTCTCTCTCTTCCCCAGTCCTCTTCTCTCCCCCCACGACAAGATCTAGGATTTGCGCGCTCGGCCTTCGTCCTTCTTGGGCCGAGCCCTAATCCTGCTGCACCCGCCTCGCTCGCTCCTCCGCTGCGCGCCAGCTCGCTCGCTCCTCCGCGCGTAAGCCCCCAAACTCCAAACCTCCTCCTATCCTCCCGCTCAAATTCTTGTAAATCCGGCCCAATTTTTTTCGCGTTCGGGGTTTAGATCTGGTGGTTGCGGTTCGAGCTGGTGCGAATTGATGCGCTAGGTTCGTCGGATCTGCAAGGGGAGTAAGCGCTCCGCTCAGCGGTCTGGGAAATGGGCTTAAATGTGCGAATTTTCGCGGAGTGACTTTTTTTTTTCTCCTGGGCTTGTTTTTTGAGTGGCTCACCCGGTCGTAACCGTAAGGATTAAATGTGGCCAAATGTTTTGAGGAGTTCGTATTAGGCATGTCGTTCTTGTTCGTAGGACGATTGATTACCTTTTCTTTCCATTCGTCGAGGGAATCTGGGGACATGACACGATGCTGCAGCACGCGTAGTAGCGGGAATAGTTTGTTGGGAATTCGGTAGCGTTTTGGTTTCGCAAGGGGATTGCTACTCAGGATTTGCGTGGCCGAGCCATTCTGGACTCTGGATCTCGGCCGCCACCACCCTCCTCCTGCAAGAAGATATCTGCTCAGCTCCACAAACTCGGCATCCGTGCTCCCTTCCTCTCTCTCTCTCGCTCCATCTCGTTTCGCTCGTCGCGTTGTGGTTTCTTTCTGCCTTTTGAGTTCATAGATAGATCTGCGCGTGTTTGGGCTAGATTCCGTCGGATTTTTGTGGCCCCGCGTATCGATACGTGCTATATTGATATACATGTGTAAAGTATTGCTTGCATCTGAATAGACCTCCGTATCGTGAAGTTATGATCTGTTTGTTATGGACTCATGGTGTGAATACATTGATTAGTTTCATTAATTAACACTCTTCCATTGAAGTTTATTGATACATGTTTTCTGATTTTACCATGCTGTATCTGACAGATTCACTGGTTCAGCTGCTAGCCTATCAGCATGGCTGAGGAAACCGCCAACGACACTCAAGTGCCCCAAGATAACGAGGTTGCCCCCAACGATGAGGCAGTCCAAGGTGATGAGTTGGTTCAAGGTGATGATGAGTTGGCCCAAGGTGACGATGAGTTGGCCCAAGGTGAAGAATTGGCTCAAGGTGATGAGTTGACCCAGGGTGATGATTTGGTGCAAGGAAATGAGTTGGCTGTTGCTGAGGAAACGACCCCTGGGACCAGAACCAGGAGGAGGAGGAGTAAGAAGTCCTTGGTATGGGAGCACTTCACTATTGAAGAAGTCGCTGGAGGGGTCACACGGGCATGCTGCAATCTCTGCAAGCAAACCTTTGCTTACAGCTCTGGCTCGAAGATTGCTGGGACTAGCCATCTCAAGAGGCACATCACCCTGGGTTCTTGTCCTAAGATAAAGCGTCAAGAGCAGAGGCTGCTGCTGCCTTCAGCAGGAGGTACTGACAATGATGGTGAGGGAACTGCGGAGCGGCCAACCAAGAGACGCTACAGATATACTGGTTATGCAAATGCTGCTTTTGATCAAGATCGCAGTTACTCGTACCTGGCAAAGATGATCATTCAGCATGACTACCCGCTTCACATTGTTCAACAGCCGGCATTTGCCACTTTCATTGAGAGTCTGCAGCCACGTTTCAAGATTGTGGATGTTGATACAATGGAGGGAGAGGTGTATGCTGTTTATCAGAAAGAAAAAGAGAACCTACTGCAAGCATTCAACACTATGCCTGGAAGGATCAGCCTCACTATTGGATTGTGGACAACGAGCCAGACTCTTGGCTATGTTTCACTTGCAGGGCAGTTTATTGACTCCGAGTGGAAAGTGCACCGAAGAATGCTTAACTTCATGATGGTGTCTTCTCCTCATTCAGAGAATGCACTTAGTGAAGCAATTAGCATGAGCCTTTCTGACTGGAACATGAAGGACAGATTATTCACCATCACATTGGATAATGAATGTTCCTCACATGACATCTACAGTGCAAATCTGAGGGATCATCTCTCCAACAAGAACAATCTCATGCTCAAGGGACAGCTGTTTGTTGTGAGGTGCTATGCCCATGTACTTAATGCTGTTGCACTGGATGTGATTGCTTCAATTCATGGTGTCATCTACAGTATCCGTGAAAGCATAAAATTCATAAAAGCTTCCTCTGCCCGTGAAGAGAAGTTTGCTGAGATTGCTCTGCAGCTGGAGATTCCCAGTACCAAGACCCTCTGTTTGGATGTTACAACCCAGTGGAACACCACTTATTTGATGTTGCTGGCTGCCTTGGATTATAAGCAGGCTTTCACTACACTTGAGACATGTGATGATAATTACAATGAAGCTCCTTCTGCAGAGGATTGGAAGAAAGTTGAGGCTGCCTGTAATTACCTGAAACTGCTATATGACTCTGCACATAGCATCATGGCAGCAGGAAACCCAACTTCAAACCTTTTCTTCCATGAAGCTTGGAAACTTCAGCTAGAACTATCCAACGGCACAGGACATGAAGATCCCATTTTCAGTGGCATCGCCAAGGATATGCATGAGAGGTTTGACAAGTACTGGAAAGATTGCAGCCTCGTGCTAGCCATTGCTGTTGTCATGGATCCACGTTTCAAGATGAAGCTTGTTGAGTTTAGTTACTCCAAGATTTATGGGGCTGAGGCTGCTAAGTATGTTAAGGTGGTTGATGATGCTGTGCATGATCTGTACAAGGAGTATGTGGCTCAGCCACTCCCACTGACCCCAGCCTATGTTGAACAAGGTGAAGCGAACAATGGGCCAGCCAATGCGAATAACAGTCAAGGAGCTCCTGCTTCCACTGGTGATGGGCTTCTAGACTTTGATATGTACCTTTCTGAGATCCAGAGTAGCCAGCCCTCGAAATCCGAACTGGAACAGTACCTGGATGAATCCCTCACTCCACGAATCCAGGAGTTTGATATTCTGAACTGGTGGAAGCTTAACACTGTCAAGTTTCCAACCCTCTCCAAGATGGCCCGTGATATATTGGCCATTCCAATGTCTATGGTAAGCAGTGGCAGCTCCATATTCTCTGCTGGAACAGGAAGCCACATGCTGGATGACTACAGAAGCTCTCTCCGTCCTGAGATTGTGGAGGCACTTGTCTGCACAAAAGACTGGCTCCAGTACTCACCAGCTACCACGGAGGCACCAACTTCTGCACTGGTCAAGGCTGAAGGGTCTTAGGTTTGCAGTGGCTACTGCTTCCTTGTCGAACCATGAATCTATCTGTTTATCGTATCTATGAGTGTAGGTAACCGTAGAGGTGTATTGTAGGCTGAGATTGTGAACTGATTGTTATTCTGGTATTTATCTCGTAGAGGTGGAACTTGTTTGTATCGAACTTTGTTAACTCGTCAGTGTCATGTTATAGCTTTTGGTATCGTGTTCTGGTACTGTCTGGCTTTGCATGCGATGTGCATGTACAAGCTTCAGGGTGCAGGATGTATCAGCTGGTTGTCTGTACTTTGTACCCTGGTTTTGTATTCAATTTGATATGTACCGTGAATTGATATTCATGTTTGTGTACTTAGCTCTAGAATGTCTAATTGTAATGCTATTCATCACCTCTCCAGTGCTTCATCAGCCAGTTCAGTTGTACTGAATCACTGCTGTGTTTCTGTTTGAAATGGTTACCCTGGCGTGATGGCACCACGTGTGTGTTCAACTGTGCCGTGCTATTTTTGGGCTACTTATGTACTGGGACTTGCTGCACGTAAGTGGTTCTTACATATAGTACTCTGCCATTGTTCTTCACAAGTATGCTTATCAAAAACTGTACTGTTATCTGGTACCCGCACTCTCTGTCTGGCTGTCATTGTAACAAAGGTAGAAAGGGAGCCCGCGCAAGACAACTGTGGCCACGTCAACGGCTGCTTGTGATGTAAAGGTATGTGTGTGTAATGTACCTGATTGTTTGTCAACCATGTTTATCGCTTTAGTAGCTAAAAGCTGTCGTGCTGGACTTCAGCGACTCGAACAATTTTACAGTTGAATATAAAAGGATATCAGATCATCTTTTTTTGCGGTTTCCTTTGTTGTTGCATTTATAATTAGCTCTTCTTTTGTAGTTGTCTACGAGAACACAGAGTTGCTATTTATGATTAAATTGTTCTGTCTATAGCTGGTTTGGCACCTCAGCAACCTAGAAATCTCAGTGTGAAACTGGGCTGTTTGCCAGCTCTGTAAATCAGTTGCTCATGAGTATATTTCCTGGTTTTTTGTTTTAACATTCACTGTTAAAATACAGATGGAAATATACAAAGAGGTGGTTCAACTTGCAAGTGGTATAAAAATGATGATGCCCGGAGATTGAGCGCTGCTTTGATGGTTTTCTTTATTTATGGTTGTTTCCTCCAGGTATTTACGTAAGTATATTTGCATAAACTACATAATTCTTTGCTTCGGCGAACAATTCTATCATTTTGCTCTGCCTTGTTCGTGAGAGATGTGTCATTGTCTCCTACGTGTTCGAGAGAAAAAAAAGAGAGATGTGTCATTGTCACAGACTCACAGTGCTCTGTTTGTTCCTCTTAATTTCTCATTGTTTATTTCTTATTGCTTATGTTGCAGATTTCAAGTGATCATGAAGCTGTTGAGACTGCAAAACAGTTGGCTACCCACTGCATATTGTATACTCGATGCAAACGATATAGTATACTTTACGGTTTATTTCTCCATGTCTCTTCCTTTATTCCTTTCCATATGCAGTGTAGAACTCTCTTAGGAGCAAGATCAGTTTGAATTTCATGACCTTTTACATGACTGGTGGTATGAATGGAATGGCACCCTTTGAGCAATAAGCAATGCGTGGCCCCAAATGTAAACGGAATCCTGCTTCATTGAATCATTTCTCTACTGAACGCCCAGTTTTTCTACAAAGAGAAGGAAGAGAAAATGGTGCAATTATATCAAAAAGAAAAGGAGACTGAATACCACGTTGCTGCTGCTGTTGAGGTCGCTGAGCAGTGAGGCGCCAACCAACCTAGGCTTCAGGCTCTAGAGGAGTCCGGCCTTGCGATGCAAAAACCCAACCGGCCGGCCTCGGCCTGGATACCGCCGATCAAGCCGCCGCCATCTTCACCGGCGAGGAGACCGCCGGCATCTCCAACATCGAAACCTCCGTACAAAGCCCGCTTGCATGAAGGAATTGGTCCAACCGCTTGCATGCATGCACGCTCAATCTTACTTTATGAACATCTATGCGAGATTATTGAAGATTGGCCAAGTCACCGCATGTACTTCGCTGTAAATGGTGCTTGATGTATTCTTAATTAGTAATTATTTGATAAAAAAAAGAGGTACTAATGAATTACTTTGTTTATTTCTTTTACTTCCTTTCTTGCAACCAGGCAGAGTAGGGCAACCGCATGCACGACAATTCGTCAACAAGAATTAGGCTAGGCAACGAAATTGAAATCAGATCAGAAAAGTTGGCTGGCTGTATGAGGCTGGAGACTTTTCCTTTTTTCTAAAAAGAATCTAGCAAAGTTAGCAGCTTGGGAGAAGCACAAGGAAAACTATGCTTTCATCCTTCCTAAATCCAGCGAGGCCATTTGTATGTCAATATGCTCTGAATTATTGAAAGTACAAAATGGAAAATGGGAAATGTATGTACACGGAATTTTCTTTTGAGGTACCATGATGCCTATGATCAAAAGCTGTGGTACAACAACCGCACACATGGGAGAGCAATGAAATCTAGCCAAGAAGAAAAAACTTCCAACCCAACGGCGATAACCATTTGTCCATTCATACCCCCACAATATTAAGCATGAAGAGATTCTGATGGCGGTTGATGCACACGATCTCATGTCGCTAATACTTGATGTTATAGACACCGACGCGGTCTAATTGTAGGTTTGATCGAATATTGTCTATAAAAACATATTTTAGAAGAAGGAAAAGACGATACCACACTATATTAGTGAGATAAATCATGGCATGCAAGGTAATGAAGAATGGTAAATCTATTTTGAACACTTGGTTAGGTTTTGTATATGCAAGGTACAATTCCTAAGGTAGCACTATTTGTGGTATTTTTTGAATTGCAGTTTTTATAGGATGGATGGGTAATTTCTAAGATATTTAGCATATTAATTTTAAAGGAAAACTATATATATATGATTTTTAAATTCTCAATCTTAATAATTTAATACACATTATATTGTTACTTGTTAGTCAAATCTTTACAAGCCTAATCGGAAGATGTCCATAGTTAAATATTTGTGCCCCAAGTAAGTCACTGTATGCTTGCTTTGCATGGAGAAACAAGACCTAATTGCGAACTGTGTGCAGCAGCTCTGGTAAGATTTCTTATGGTGGAACCTACCCACCAGGTTGAGTTCTCGACTCTGTGCTGGTGCTCGTATTTTTCTAAATTTATTTCACAATTTGAAACGGAGGAAATACTAGTGCTACAGCTAGCGTGAATAATGCAGTCAGCGACTGAACGTACAACTTTAGGTGGTAATCCAACCACGAACACGTGAACCATTTAGTACATTCATCTTATTATATTATACTCCGTTCGTTCCAAATTATTATAAGTTATTTTATCTTTTATCCCAAGTTAAATTTATGTAATTTACTAATTTTGACCGAGTGTATATAAAAATAACCTATCATTTTTGAACGAGTGGAGTATTATACTCCCTCCATTCCAAATTATACACTACCGGAAACAACAGATTTGCCGAGTGCCCTGGGCACTCGACGAAGCTCCAAAAACACTCAGCAAAAGCTTTGCCGAGTGTTACACTCGGCAAACATCACTCGGCATCGATTTACTCGGCAAACGTTTCTTTGCCGAGTGTTTTTTTGTTGGGCACTCGGCAAACACTTTGCCGAGTGCTAAACCGACTCTCGGCAAAGGTACGTGACGGGGAGAAGACGGTGACGGCGGATTTGCCGAGTGTCTAATGGTAAAAACACTCGGCAAAACCGGCCTCTTTGCCGAGTGCCAGCTGGCAAAAACACTCGGCAAAGGATGTCTCTTTGCCGAGTGCCAGGTGCCAAAACGCTACGATTCTTCTTCGGAGATGCTTCGGTTTGTAAACATCGTGCGTGACAAATTGTGCGAAACCTTCTCAATTTTTTACCACAGCCTCCACGTATGATATCATCACGTCATGACACATCCGGAATTACCAACCAGGATTAAATCTAGTGGGACGAGGGGGCGTTTTGTCCCGGTTGGAAAAATCTTTAATCCCGGTTGTCCATCAACCGGGACAAAACAATCTTTTCCACGCACACGGCCCCCTCTCTCCCGACCTCCACCTTATCTTCCTCATCTCCCTTATCTCTTCTCTCTCACACACTTCTCTCTCACACTTCTACCTACCGCCCCCTCCCCCTCCCTCCCTCGGTCCTCCCTCTCCAACCACCGCCACCCCCTCCCCACCCCCTCCCTCTCCCGCCCCCTCCCCCTCTGTTGCCCCTCCCCTTCCCCCTCTGCTTGCCTCTCACTGGTAGTGAGGAGCGGTAGCGGGACGAGGTGCAGGGCAGTAGCGCACGGGGGAGCAGCGGCCAGCCGGAGGTGGTGGGGCGTAGGCAGGACGCGGCGGCACGCGGGGCACAGATATGCTCGCCCCCTCCCTCCCCCCCCCTCTTCCTCCCTCTCCCTCTCTGGCGGGGCCACGGATGTCGGCGGTCGGCGGGGCAGCAGCAACGGTGGGTGGAGCAGCCAGGCGCGGGTAGGAGTCCGGAGCTCCAGGCGGGCGCGGGCAGGAGTCCAGAGCTCCAGGTATGCTCGAGTTGCCACCTATCACTGACACTTGACTCCTCTCCAGGACGTGCTGGAAGGGAGATGAGAACCAGTAGCCAAGCATTGGACTCAATGGAATCGCGGCAGCTCCAGGAGGGCGGCGTGGCACAGGGCTGGCGTGGGCGCAGGGTTGGCAGTTTTTTTTTGTTTTTTTAAACTTTTTAGTCCCGATTGGTAGTACCAACCGGGACTAAAAGGGGTCTAAAGAGAGGGACCTTTTGTCGCGAATAGATAGTCCCGGTTGGATTTTCGGGATCTATGGTCATATCCAATCGGGACTAAAGGTGAGTTTTCCACCGGTGGGTGTTGGAGCCCTCCCTACCCCATGGATCCCATAGAGCCCTCCCAAATTAAAGCTCCCCTACAAATTTCAGCTATAGAAGAAGAGGAGAAAGAAGAAATGGAGGAGGAGGAGGAGGAGGAGGAGGAGGAGGAGGAAGAAGAACATGGAGGGAAAGAGAGGATGAAGGAAGAAAAAAGGGAAAATGAGCCCTCTAATATGTGACCCAGGATCCACCCCTGGGCCCTGGCTACAGGTTCTGCCGTACTCGTCGAGCATATGCTTTTTTACCGATATACATATATAATGCAAGTCAGTGAGCGAAGGTATATACACATACAGCCTGACATTTAGTCCATTCATTTTATTTGTGCTGAAGGTTATTTTATCATACTATCGTGCATGCATGTAGGAAGTTTTGCTTCCTGCCTCGTGGGTATCGCAGCAACAATGCTCTCCACTCCATCAAACCATTCAGCGGACAAAAAATAGAATCAAACTTATTAATTACTCCATCCATCCTATATTACTATTAATTTTAAATTTTCTACCTGGATACATGCTTATATTTAGATACATAGTAAAAATTATGTATCAAAAAAATCAAAACGACGAATAGTATTTTAAATCGGAGGGAGTAGTTGCCCAACGTGTACTCCGGTATATATTGGCAAACTATATATAAACACCGATGGCCGTCACCGGTAAGTTAATTACAACACCATGATGCACAGCAATATACACAAGGCAGCATTACGACGTTTCTCTCCCCCATCTAATCCCAACAGCATAATTTCAAACTTGTCGACGTGGAGCAGGTCTTGGCATGGAGGCGTTGCTCTGCAAGATATTTGCAATTCCTAACAGGACATCGAAGGAAGAGAGATCCCCGCTCTTTCTTGCGCACGGAAAGTGAGGCAGCTAGCAGTGCAGAAAGGGAGACGAAACTTTAGACTGAATGGTCGCTCAACAAGTCAAGAGGCAGAGCAGAGCAACCGCAGGAGGGAGGCCTTGAAAGAACTGAAGCCAGGTCAGCAAAGTTGGAAAGCTTGCATTTGGAGAAGCACGCAATCATTAAGCAATTGTGCCAAGGGCTAAAATGCCCGGGAGAGCTACCTTAATTCCGTATCATTAGCAGACATACAGTTCATTAGCGTGCAGATATACATGTGTGCGCCTGACTTAGGAAAAAAAAAAGCATAACAATTGACGTTTAGGACGGGCTAAAACAAGCAGATAGTCGTAGTTTATTTCAGCTGTCCTATGATAAACAACTTAAGTGTTTATCCAGTACAGTAGAAGTGTTTTGCCGCTGCTGTTAAGATTGCTGGGGTAAGGAAGCCCATACGGAGGGTGCCATCAGCTCCTATGGATGCCCCCAAGCCGCCAGATCCTGCTTCTTCTTCTGCCCCGGCCGGCTTCGATTCCGGCGGCTCCCAAGCTATCGTAATTCTCTAGGGGCTCCTCGTGCCCAGGTAGGGTTGCTGGCGGTGACCATGAGGATGGCGATGATGAGGAGCTTTGCACTCACCATCTCGATCGACTTCTATAGTAGTATTGGATTAACTAGCGATGCGAGTAATGCGATTGTCATATTGGAAATGAGGGCATGCATCCATCCTGCAAGTCAATCAAATTGATGGATCCACTACTCCATCTCCATCATCATAAATCAAGCCTTGAAATTCTCCCAGTCGTCCTCGCTAGTCTCCGTATCATCTTCACCAATTATAAGTAAGTAAACACGTGCATGACCACCTTATATATTCTAGATGCAAACTAGTATATGTCATACATATTAAAATGAGCCCCACGTAAGATGTTTTTTTTATATGGCATAGAGTAAAAAAAAAGAGAGAAGAAAGTTATATTTTTGTAAGAGATATAGTTTGGGCCTGATATCCAATATTAGAAAAATATTCTCATAGACACAAGTACGTAACAATTAATTGTGTTGAGTTGTATAGGAAATAACAATAGGAATATACGGTACAATATACTGTAGGAGTTGTTTCCACACACCTATTTAATACTGTTCTAGCGTCATGGCAATCTTGGATATAGCACCGTATTACAATGCACGAAGATCAGCCTTAGCTTGATATTCTAGTATTTAATAATATACACGTCCTTTACTAAAACATTATTTTTAGAAAGACAGATGTAATACTTGTTGTTTGTACTCCATTTGATTGAAAATATAAACATTTTTAATTTTATCCTAAATCAAATTATATTAAGTTTAACCAAATTTATATAAACAATATCAACATCTACCATATTAAAAAGGTACACTATAAAAACATATTTTATAATGGATTTCATAATACTAATTCGATATCATAATATTATATTTCCTTTCTATGAACTTAATTAAATCAAATATTATTTGACTTGAAAAAATAGAAATGCTTATATTCATGATGGAAGAAGTACGCGTTACTTAGTCAAAATATACTTGCTATTGGCATTATGTTTAGCGGAAGTGAGCCTAGAAAAAAATGCACCAGCCACGAAAAGAGAGATAGAAACATGACACTCCAGCCAAAGCTTTCCAAAGATTTCGAGATTGACGAAGTCACCATAGGCGCCTCGCTGTCGATAGTCATGTCGCCTACCACTGAAAAATAACACCGGTTAAATCCTCAAATAACATGTTCCAGTTCCACAACAAATAACCTTACCACGTACGTGCACTTTAACCATAAAAATTGCTAAAGTTGTGGCGTAGCCGTATGTTACAAGGACAAACTATGAAATATTGCTGAAAAAAACTTGGCACCTACTTATCTGGAAGAGTAATTTTTAAAAAAATCAGAGTATACTTTAATATTAATTCTCACCGTTTTCAAAATCTACTATGTTCTCACCTAAGTTGCACCGAGATTTTATCCATATTTTCTATCAGAACATATTTAGAAGGCATAAAAGAAATTACAAATTAGCAAAGTAATTCTAAATAACAATTTATACATATGCTTTTCTCGTATTAATAATTAGTCACATCCAAGTTTGATCCGATGCGCGAATTGAGCGTAGCCAGTTGGTAAGGATTCTTGTGGTGGAACCCACTCACCAGGATTCGAGTCCTCGACCGACTCGACACTAGTACTCGCATTTTCCTAAATTTATTTCAGGATTTAACCAACGCTATTCTTTTAGTGGTAGGCGACGTGCCCATCTACAGCAAGTGTGCGTACGTGTTTGTGAGCGTCTATTACTGTATGATTCGGAAAAAAAAGTTTGATCTGACACGCATCCAACATCAAATATTCGCAGGCTTTGTTTCAGAGTATGCTTTAGAGCAGCTCTAGCAATAGTTGCTGCTCAATAATTAGTCAAATCCAAGTTTGATACGAGGCGCACCCAACATCAAATATTCGCTGCACCTCGCCGTGCATCAAGAAACAAGGCAGATATCCGAGCAATTTGAATGTCGTCTGGAAGAGCCTTAATCCAGCTCTGCACGTTTGGAAGCGGGCTTAAAGCTATACATCTGCATCGTGCACGCCTTACACAAATAGTCAACTGACATAATGTAACATCTAGCCTATCTAGCCTATGGACCATTTGACTAGGCCAGTGGGCCAACAATTTGGAGTATCATGCATGGTTATGGTAGCTCTTCAAATTGGAAGTGGAGAGTAAGTGAAATCAACTTAAATAGTTAGCTCTAGGAAGTATTGCAACCTTAGATTAACCTTTTTACGTGAAGCGAGAACAAAAGTGTAAACATGTTACAGTATAGATATAGTCCACTCAGTGTACAAAGTGGGTATGAGTCGTTTTCCTAGGTTGGGTCAATACACATAAGTACAGCATGCATAACTTAAGACAGCAAAGGTACGATCACAACTTATGAATGCATGAACCATTTATTTTGTTGGCTTTGCTCTAAAGCATATGGTGCATGTTGCTCTTGCATCCAGATACGGCTGCAGCTGCAAGAACAATGCTGCTCGCATGCTATCCAAGCAACATCCAGCAGGTAAGAGTCCAACAAAGCAAAAAATTTAGTTGCAAGTGCTCCTTGCCCAAAATGTATTCTGGTAGTACTGTCACGGTAATTACAACATCATAAGCCACTGCAATATACAGCCCCTCCCATCCACAGGGAACCATGTTTCTCTTCCAGCATCTAGATCAACAGCATAATTTAAACTGTGATGTAGTTCTGTTCTTGGCATCGAGGAGTTGCTTTGCAAGGTAATTAGTTCCTACAAAAATTCTCAATTCCCAATAGGAAAAGGGAGCCGTCCTTTTGGCAACCGCCATGTTTTCTACCTACATATACAGCTCAAGGTGATGTCCTCTGGATAAAAAAGCTACCTATCTGAGCACATACGTCTCAGCTTGCGTAGCTCCTTAGAAAGCCAAACCCACCAAACAGGGTTGAACTAGTAGATCTTCTGGGGCTCGGTTCTGCTGAGCTTGGCGCACCACTTGGTAACTCAGAGGATCCTTCCTTCATAGAACTTGCTCTGCTAAAAGCACCCTGGTGATCCTGCACATGTAAAGAATCATAACTTAAGCTGTTGCCGCTTCTGAGTATAAGGGAAAAAAATGTAACTGGTATGTTTAGCAAAACGAAACTGTAACTCTGTTTCTATCGCTGCATGAATGCAAACTAGTACCATCACATTGCACAAAATATCTCTACAAGTACAAACTGTGACCACATGATACTTGGTCAGCTAGGTGAAAGGTGGACAGTGTCAAAGTTCAACAGCAAACACAGTTGGTACATTTTTCTTAAAGCTATTCTTGTACTTTACTGCTTTACGAACCCTTAAACCTATATTAGTTTCATCATGTTATTTATTACTAAATTTTACCATTTTCTGATTGAAATGTAAAGCACAAAGTGCAAATACAATACTACTGTATGTGGCAACATGGCAGAACCAGAGGTTTAAAGTTTGTTACAGAGAGTTAGGAGACGACAAATACATTATAATGAACAGTGAGAATAGACAAACAAAACATATTATCACAATTCATAACATATAAAACTGTCTTCAATGTGTTTTTTTGAGTATATGCTACTGCTGTGAGCACCATTTGCACATATTATAGACAACTAATAATATGTCTTATCAATGTGCACGGTGGTCATTAGATAGAACAGACCATAACCGAAACTAATCAAAATCACAAAGTGCGTAAGTTGGTCGTGATCTTACTCTTTTAGGTGGCATTGTAGTTCCAACTAGCATACTAAGTCCTGATGCTGACATGGTTGTAGAGCGCACAACCTACAAAAGCAAATTATATCAGATGGAACAAGCCAGGTCAATTGTATGCTCCAACAAGAAACCAAACTGACCTTAGGCGCCTCAGCTCTAGGTGATTGGGCTGATGGAGATTCTGGTTCCAAAGCGGGGGGCAAGGAAGCAGCCTGTGGTAACAAAACAAAGGATCAATAAGCAAAGATCCAAATTATAAAAACTGTAGGAAGGTATCTCAGTAATTTTACCCTAGCAGCTCTCTCTGAGGATTCAATAGCAGGACGAGGAGTTGATGATGTAACCTGAAAATCGTATGAACAGCAATCAACAAGGATGAAACAAGATATTTGTCAAATTGAGTAAAATGCATCGCAGTTGGTATCACCCTGAAATCTGTGCAAAAATGGCACCTTCATTAATTTTCAATTAAATAAAGTTGTGTATGGGATTGCAAGAGATACAAGGTCCAAGCTTATCACGGGCCATAGAAATATGACAATGTTCACAACAATTTTTTAGTAAAAACTGAATCAGGTACACTGTGTCAACTTGCCTGACGAGTATCAGCTTTCGGGCTCTGTTCCAATTTTTTAGTGAATTCGCACAAGTCATATATTCCTCGTGTTGTACGATCCTAAGACATTTCAGTAAGAGATTAGAAACATATGAGTCACTGGAGAAAATTAAGTTGCAGTGATGTAAATGTCTACTTACTTGAGTATAAGCTAGGCGTCCAAGTTTTGTCTCCTGCAACACAACAGGTAATCAGTCTGTACATAGCACTGAGAGTGAATCAGTTCATCTCGAACAAAAACATTTAATGTACCTACCAGATTACGAACTACAAGATGAACTGACTCCATGTCCTTCTGGAAGGCACTTAGATCTCCATGGATGATTGTAACCTATGAAACAATTTTGTATCAGTCTCCACTAAATTACACCAAACTGATAAAGAGTATGAAGGTAAATTTCAAACCTCATTCCTTGTTGCTTCTGTAATTTCTTGGCATTCATCTAAAGTACAATCTACACGATCAATCCTTCCAGCAAGATGTCTCTTTGCAGCCTGATATCAGAATATTTCACATTAGTAGAGTTCTGGTTGCAACGGTAAAGTCATAACATCTAGATGTTACCATAAAAGAAAATTAATTTAATGACTGGAGGCATAACCAGTGAAGCCTAGAAATCTTTCTTTATCTTATTGGGTTCATTTCCCTCTCTTTCCGTTCAATGTAGGCATAGGCACTTAGTGGAAGTATACAAGAATTAATCTATATATCAGAAACTATGATAGGGATATGCATAGGGATATGCACATATAGATAAACTAAAAAACTGGACATAAGCATACTCCCTCTATTTCTATGTACTTGACACTTCTGACCAAAACTTTTGTTTCCAAAAACTTGACTCTCTCATAGGCATACTTTCCCAAATTTCTTATGTTAAGCCTACCAATCATATTTTTAATACGTCATTTAATGCAGAGGGTGTGGTGGTCAACTTCCACTCAAAAATGACTCTAGATAGTACATATTGTGTGCTTGAGTGCACTGGTAAAAAATGCCACGAATATGGACACAGCAGGAATACAAATATCAGGTATGGAAACATAAGAAAGCATCACAAAATAGGAAACAACCATTGTAAGAACAGCTATGGACTTGTCCTTTGATATTCAAACTGAACAGCCTTTGATGTAGGGAGGTGTATTTGTTTTTTAGTTTGGGAGACCAAATAAATACAATTAACAAATTTTAGAAACTTGTACAGTACTTAGTTCAAAGGGTATGAATAAAATATGTGGATCATTACAATGCTCATCTCAGAACTTGAAGGTCTAATAGTAACATTACTGTGAAAGATGGAAGAAGAATCTTACATGAACACTTTCTGAAACCTGATCCACTTGTTTCCCCACTGCATTGCAAGCATCAGTAAAGCCACGCTTCGTCACAAACATCATATCAGAAAGTTTCCACCCCTGTAATCATCAAGTAAGCTCTGATGGAATTGACAATGGCCAAAACATCAAATGGCACGGTAGGAATTGCTTGGGCACTTAAATGATAAGAAAGAAAATTTGCAGCCTGCAGTACGATCTAGTTCAGATTTAATTAATAAACTTTGCTAGCAATAACCTTTCACAAAATGAAAAAAATGTGTACCTTCCATCTAATGAATAAATAGCCAATAGCTCCAATAACAACAGCTGTAATACCATACGCGCCAGGGCCTGCAAAAGAAAATTTTTGCTATCATTGGTACAAAAGTCAATGAATTTACTTGAAAACTAAACGATGAATATTCAGCTGTCCCTAAAATAAACCACCAAGTATCCTGTGACCCCAAAAGAAAAATCTAGGATGCAGTTCCAATTCCTAGAAAGTTAAAATAACAACAGAACCAACAAGAGGAGCAGCTTTCAGATAAATAATAGCAGGTAAAAGATCATAAAATGTAGAAGATAAAGCAAAGTATGAATTAATTTGTCAGAAACAGGATGGCAAACAACAGAAAGCACTAACCAGGTCTACCGTCAACAGTGACAATAGCAACATGGTTTGATTTAGACAGCATGTTCAGCTCCTCTCTGAGATAATTGACCTGAAGCATTTGTTTTAATGAGTTATTTCTCTGGATACATGGAACTGGTGTTCAAAGCATAGAAAGAGAAGTTGGCATGCAAAAAACCTGAGTCAACAACTGAGCAGTGTGCGGACTGCTGGTAGACGGCCCATCCTTGCTTTGCTTGGCGCCCTTGGTCATGAACTAAATATGAGAGGAGAAAACAGGTGATGAGCTAAAACTAACTAATATCGAATTTACTGAAACTGGCTGTAAGGAGGGGAAGCATAACAAGGGGTGATGCAACAGAGATAGGGAGGGGGACCTTGAAAGCACCGGAGATTACATCCTTGAAGTCCGGAAGGCTGGACTCACCGCCTGTCAGTACTGTTCCAACGATTCCTGCAAAAGGGAAGCGTGATGGATTGATGGTGAGACACTGAAGCATTCAAGCTAGCAGCAACAGTAATATAAGCTAGCAACAATGTCTGTCAGACCCCCTGCACTGCAGTGTATCAGCTTGCTTCTTCTCAATCAATTGCGTAAAGCTAGTCATTTGCAAATCGATTAAAAAAAGAGCCACTTTAAATCTATTAGGCTGCTAGCTTGCGTAGCATGGAGGTAGGATCCACATACTAACTAATTGAAAAGAGCATGTCGCTGCACTACACTAGAGTGCTCTAGCCTAGCTCAATCTGAAGCGGGGAGCAACCCAATCGGTTCGATTGCAAGGAAGGAGTCTGAGTCCTCCAAAAAGCACGCCTCGCGCCGCCGGGGGGCTAAAGCAAGAGCGAACCGGAAGAACCCTAGAAGCGAGAACAAGCCTCCCGCCCTCGAATCGAAGATAAGGCAGAGGGCGGGAGGCGAACGAAGCGGAGCGGGGGGCGGGGCGCGCGTACCGGAGCCGATGACGATGGCGACCTTGCCGAACACCATGGCCGCCGCTCACTGGTGGAGCGCTCGCCCAGCGCTGCCTCTGTGCCTGCCGCTTTGCCGTGCCTTCCGCCGGGACCCGCGAGGGAGGCGGAGAGAGAGAGAGGAGGGGGGGATCCAGCAGCTACAAGGGGGAGGAGGAGGGCACGGCCGCAGGGACGGCTAGCTAGGGTTCGTGCGCGGTCGGGTCAGCTTGTTTGGCTGGTCCGGTTCGAGCCGGCCCGCTCGGTCCGTCGGGGGCGCCCTTGGTGGGTGGGTGGACGGTCACGATGCGATGGGGGCGGTGGCGGCTAATCGAGATGGGCGAGGGGCACTCGTGGACCCTGCGGACACCGGATGGAAGCGGAACGGGACGGGACGGGAATCCTTGTGCTGTGTGTTGTTTGCTGGTGGCCACGGACACACGAGCGAAGAACCTGACCGGTTGTCTTGGAAACCAAGAAAGAAAAGGCCTGGACTTTCATGGTTAAATAAAAAAAGGAGAGGGAGAGAGAGCCAGAAAGGCATGGACTTTCGTTGTTACAAGAAAAAAAAGAGCGGATGGAAACACCGGATATTCTTAGAATTGTTTTGATTTTACGAACCTAATTTATGTGTGTTATCGTGGATTTATCACTCCTCATTTTTATCAAAAGTTTATAATTTGTTGTTTGTCTTCTTACCACTTTCATTGACTTTCACATAGGTGGAGCTCCTCATACAGCAGAGTGGGGTAGCTGCCGCAGCTATCGTCGAAGCAATCACCCCTCCCCATGGCGATCGCGGTGGCCAGAGTATCGACTGAAGGTGCAGATCGGGGTCGGATGGCTGGAGGAGGAAGAAAACCCTGTATTAGACCGGCAGCCGGGAGTAGTCGATAGCCCAATTACTTTTCGACCCAGCAGCCAGCACCGTGCACGCCTGTTTGATGCGTCGTCTCAACCTAAGGCAACGAGCAACAATAAAGAACCCAAGGCCCCGCATTCCCATGCCTATCGTCGGCTGCCGTGGTGCTGCCTCTTATCCTGGTTCCTAGGCCTGCCGCGGCTGCCCTACTTTGTGGCATCGGAGATCAAGAAGGGCGCAAGTCGCAACTTCATGGAGGCCGGGCTAGGGGAGGAAATTATAGAGTGCCGCACAGCTCGTTGCCTTGTTCTTCTATTCAATTCGCAGCCTTTGCATCTCTGGCTCTGCACCGCACATAGAGTAATGCGTGTCGTGATTCATGAGATGGTAGGTCACAAAGACAGGCAAAAGAGAGCAACAAGCAAAGCAACCAAGCCATTGGTTCTAGATTTCTGGTTGCTTATTTGTGAGTAGTTCAAGTCTCTACATGCTTTCTTGGTGTCTACAACAAGCTAGTGCTAGTAGCTTGTACTTCCTCCATTCCAAATTACTATTCGTTTTGACTTTTCTAATACAGAGCAAAAGTAACGTATCTAGAAAAATCAAAACAAATGTAATTTGGAACGGATGGAGTATTATACAATTTTACTGTTGGATTTATGGATTTAATTGATGCCTACTAGCTAGCTTGCTAATCTAACTTGCGCTGCTTAACGAATTAGGTTTTTAGGACAATTTATGTTTGTGGCGAAGGATGCCCCACCTAAAATTCTAAGCTTGCTCCGCCACTGCTTTCGTATGCTTTTGTAATGCACGGATTTTTACCTGCGCCTGAAACTATTATGCTCTAACCTTCTAGGCACGATGGAGGGAATTATTATTTTTTACTAAAGATTCTTTTTATATCGAAGGGACAATCCATGCTAACTCGTTAGGCTTGTGTCAGATTTGAGAAGAATGATATGTATTTTTTATGTAGTAACCTGCTGGCATTACATTTGAAATCGAGAGGTTGCAGCAGCAACAATTAGATAAGCCGGGGCTAGTATAATTTTGAAATTGCCAAATTTACTCGTTCTTCCAGTCTAAAACAAGGTTTTGTTCGTTCTCATAGGCTTCAAATTAATAGCAATCAATCAAAAAATCACGACTATACCACCCAACAATCATATGACGGGCAAACTTTGTCAACCAATACCGCATACACAAACCAATCGCAGATACGATTGCCGCCCAGAAACAGCGAACCGGAGATGACTCAAGCTAACGAGTACTGTGTTTGCAACCAGTTCGCCTTTGCAAGCAGTGCACAAGATCGCAATGACAACCATCAGGAGGCACGCATAAAGGAATCCAGGAGCATAGACCAAGAATTGGTGTTCGATAAACCAGGCACCCCAAACAACTACATTTCTCAGTAATTTTCATTGTTCATTGAAAGCAAAACCTCGGCTAGGTCTCAAAAAGTCTAAACATTGGGTAAAACAAAAACCAGAACAACCGCCAGCAACATAATAATAGCTCCAGTGCACCAGGATACACAAGCTCCTCTCAACGGTTGGCCTTGGCAACACGCTCGATCTCATCCTTCTTCTTGATAGCATAGCTGCAACAAGAATTGACACAAATGAGCACAAGTTCACATCACATGGATTAACCCAAAACCATGATAAGAAACAAGCAAACTGAAATGTTCTGGTATACCTGTTGGATGAGCCCTTGGCGGCGTTGATCAATTCATCTGCAAGGCACTCAGCAATGGTCTTGATGTTCCTGAAAGCACTCTCCCTGGCACCAGTGGTGAGGAGGTAGATGGCCTGGTTAACCCTCCTCAGGGGTGAGATATCCACAGCCTGCCTCCTCACAACACCAGCAGAACCAATACGGGTGGCATCCTCACGTGGCCCACTGCAAGACATAGCAGCACATCCTGTTAGTTTGAAATCTCAGAACCAACCTGTAAACAATAGCTACAGAGATTTTCTTGATAGAAGTTTAATGCCACAATAACTACCAAGCACAATGTAAACAAATGACTAAGAAGTCTCAGATCATACACTAGACAACAAATGGCATTTTGAATGGCAACAATTAAGTGATATTGATTAACTATCCATGAGTCGACCTTCCATGTCCAAAACAACCAGTAGCACTCAGCTTAAAGATTTGCTTATGCATTAGCAACAACAGGATTTGACTTGACTCTTGAGAATTTTGCGCTAACACATTTATTTTGAATCTCAACAGCTCAGCATGGTCACGCTATCAGAAACAATCGATTAACTGAGTAAAGCTAGCATGAAACTAATTTATAATTCGACATCGAGGTCCAATCAAATAACACTAAAAATCAGTTTTAGACTAAGGGCACAAGCACAATGATTCAGAAAGAGGGGGAGGGCAGGAGGACTAAAGGGTACCTGTTGATGATGGCATCCACGACGACCTGGATGGGGTTGGCGTCGGTGAGCAGGTGAATGATCTCCAAGGTGTGCTTCATGATGCGGACGGCCATGACCTTCTTGCCGTTGTTGCGGCCGTGCATCATCAGCGAGTTGGTAAGGCGCTCGACGATGGGGCACTGCGCCTTGCGGAAGCGCTTCTTCGAGTAGCGGCCCGCGGTGTGGGGCAGGTACGTCGCGTGCTTCATCGCCGACACCGCCAGGTAGTCGTTCAGCGAGATGTCGTTCACCTGGAGATCCCATTGCACAAGTTCAATCCACTGCTAGCAGCAGCAGCAGGCTAGAGAATCGAAGCGGAAGAGATGAAGAGCCATTCGCGTACCTGGACATCATCGAAGGTCCAGCGGTTGAAGAGCTTCACCTCCTGCTGCGGCTGCTCCACCTCCGCCATAGCTGAGAACGAGAGGGCGATGCGCTTGCTGCGGCTGCTGCGCGTTGGCGAGGCGGCGGCGGCGGCGGGGAGCGAGGAAACCCTAGCGAGGACTCGGCTCGCGGCGGGTGAGAGGTGGCTTTTAATAGGAGAATGGCGCCCGGACTAGGGTTTCTGATCCGACGGCTGTCCGCTCACCTTCTGGACGGAGACAGATGGTCGGCCCATGCCTTTGAGCCCAGCCGTTCTTTCTCAAGACAAATGGGCCATCCTAATTGGGCCTCTCCTGAACCGGTGTAGGCAAGTGTGCTCCTGAACCGGCCGTTATGCTAAGTGTAAAACTTGAACTTTACGAATGAATCAACGAATGCTTTCCTCTAAAAAAAAGCAAAGGCCATTTCCAAAAAAAAAAACAAGAAAGGCCTCTCGAAAGAAAACACAATGCTGCTCTGCTGCTGTCTGTACTGTTTTTTGAAATAAAGAAAATTCCACAAATACGAAATATTCCCCTAAATGTGTATTAAAAATGTTTCTCTAAAAAAATTAACTTTACAATTACAAAGATGAATAACATGATTTTTCCCCCTCACATTCAAACTGAGCCATTAAGTTTTGAAATGTGGAACTGAAACACACTGAACCCATCAACATTCACAAAACGCTTGTTTATCCATTGCATAATAAAGAATAATAGCCGTGTTTCCTGGTCTCCTCATTTCCAAATTGCAATTGGCACCAAGGGAGGTGAAAGGAAGTGCTCCAATCAAATACATACATTGGTAGCCACCCAATCACCATCTATACAACTCAAGAAAAGAATAGGCATCCCATCTCGGAAATCAAAGTGGAACACAGACACCAGACCTGACCTCTGAAGCAGCCAGCTCCAACTTAAAAACGGCAATGCAATTCCCCATCTCTCGCTTCAACCCTGATGCTACAACCCTGCAACGTCACTCTGTACAATTTCCACTTGTCGCTAACTACATTCTGATATAGACAATCCCTCTCGGGGAGCATGGTCGTGATGGAACCATCGCTCATGATCACTGATGCTCCAGCAGCACAAAAAGTTTCATTCAGGTTTATGCAAAGGGATAGGATCTATCCATGCTGAAACAGCTGTGTATGACTTAAAGCATTGCATTACAATGAACCATTCCATCCAGAACCTTCATCCATCACGGCTGTCTAGAACTGCTTGGCTGCTGCATCTCTCCAACTCTTTCGATTTCAATTGCCTGCAGCAGTACCATTGCACAAATTTATTCCTAAGGGAGTTTAACCGAAACTCTAAAAGTATAGCATGACCAGCATTAAGACAATTGAATGGGAGAAGAAATGAACATACTAAGCTGCACAAAGTAAATACCATGGTGTAAACATATTCAACTTTACTAAATGCCTGATACATAAAGATCAAATAAAGAAGAAGAAACATTGTACCATATCAGCAGGCTTCTTGGGTTTGCTTCCACTGGAGGTTCCTCTTCTAATAGGCTTTCTTCTTTTGTGGAAGGAACCGTGCAGGGAATCCATCACTGAAGCTTCAGGCCACTTGCCGCTTCTATCAGTTGGATCCAAGTTGCTAGGACCCCATGTGTACATGACAAACTTCCGCACCTGTTAGTGGTGAGATCAATATGGCTTATTGATCAAGCAGGCAGTTGGATAGATACAGTCTCATCCTTGGATCAAGATGTGTTTTACCTTGCTCCAATTTCGCTGAGCACGTTGTTTGCTCAGAATTTTCAGCATTCTGGTATCCTCATTACGGAGCTTCTTTATCCTACCTTCACACTGAAATGTCAACTTGTTAATTGTGCACATTGTTGCCTGCTAAATCATTGTCCATGCTAATGCACAGAAAAATGCATGGTGATTTCTTAGTTTAAGTGTCACAAAGGGTAGGAAGTTTTGCGTGGTGTGACTATGTGAACAACAATACTACCTCTGTCCCAAAATTAGTGCAATTCTGGCTATGCACATGGACAGGCAGCAATGCACTTATTTTGGGATGGAGGTAGTAGCAAAAAGTTGTACCGATGAATCTGAAGTGGATCAGTAAATGGTAAAAATGGGTTTCAAGGAAATCAAAATTTCTTATTAAAGTTGCAGGCTAACATGTCACGCAATATGTATAGTTTCACTGACAAATGAAATAGTAAATTATTGACATAATATAACCATAAATACAGGTAGGACGACTTACTTGAGCCATGAGGCACAGGAAAATTGCCACACTGAAGGCATACAGACCACCAATACTCGCAATTATACTAACTGCAGATAACAACTACTGTTATATGGGAGAAAAACAAAGTGGAACTACGCAGATTATTAGCTCAAGTTCTACTTCATAGCATGTGTGACCGGTAGTGAATTCTACTGGGCAATGGGCACTTGAGACAACATTTTCACATGGGTCCACTGGATTATAAAACAGGCATATAACTGAGAGGTCACAAAAGTACCATCCATTGCTTCATTATGCTTTATGGTTGTTTTAATTTTCAAGGACATAGGAAATCAACCTATGGAATTGACCTAAAACGTGCTTATGGATAAAGAAACCTATGGAAACGATCTAAAATGTCTTCTGGATAAAGTATTTTTAGAGATGGAAAAGTAATGATCAATGAGTTACTGTAACCGTGTTCAGGATTGAGTTAACTTCAGAAAGCTAGGCATTATTGCTCTACTAAACGAGGCCAATACCGATTTAGAACGAAATTTCCTACATGCTAAACTACAAATGCATTGATCTAAATGCTTCAAACAGCTAGATCAACATTACACATCATGACCTAGATCTAAACAATCCAGACTCTGATGTATTTAGTAATGTGATCTATAGTTACATTGATACCATGATTTGTAATTCATCAATGAGAAAATAAAAACTTTGCTACTCCATAGACCAGAACCGTAAATTATGCAATATATACACTCAAAAAAGGTCAGATTGGCTTCATGAAGCTCACCTGGGCCTAAGACGCTTTCATTGCTGATCTCCACGATATAGTCAGAAAGATAACTTATGTAGAGTGTAGTATTTATCACTCCATCACTAGGATTCTGCAGGGAAGCATTTAAGCTGCCCACATCTGAAAAGGTAGAACCTTGAGTGAAGTCCTGAAGAAGTGGCTGCAAGAGCTTCAAGCCATGATGGTTGTTGTATATTTGAGGAAACAATTGAATCTTGAGCACATTGGAGTCTCGTCCTCTGAAAGTCTTCAGCTTGTCATCAACAAAATTGTTAGAGCTTATTGTACCACTCACAAAGCTGACGTCACTGTTATCTCCATGCTGCTTTGCAGTCAGGTTAAACTGGAAGCCAACAGCGGCAGCTGGTTGCCTTGGCAGGTCAACAAATTGCCACGATACATAATGGTCTCTTGGAGGGATTCGGCAACCATTGCACTTGAGTGTAATAGATGGTCCATCGCTTGTGTTCTGGCAACTGTAGGTCAAGAGTGTTGACAGAGGCTGCACCCTGAAGTCCATAAACCCAGGAGTTCCCATTGCTATTGTAGAAGGTGCGACTGCTTGAGCGCAGGACATGCTTGAGACAGTGGTTATGTGAAACTCGAGATCATTCACAAAATCCAGCAAATCCGGAGCATTAGCTGGTTTAACTCGATGTACTTCGACATTGCGTCTTTTGATGGCTTGATACAGCAGCCTGCAACAATCGAGTAAAGAGTAATCCATGAGCTTTATTACCAAGGGAGCAGCTAATGCCAAATTGCCAATATAAAAAAAAAATCATGAACGTCACTTACACGGTGACTAATCCGAGGAAGAGTATCAAGGTAGCCACCGAGAACGTACCACCCAGCTCTGTTTTTCTTTTCCTCAGTACTTGCTGGTCTTCCTGGGTTTCCAGAAGTTAAATAATACAACTTTCAGATGAGAAAAAACAAGAGGGAATTTTGCTAGAAATAAATAAGATAAATGTTCCATGCGATGAGTGGTGGCGTAATGTGCGTATGGTTCAAAGGTAAAGCAGGGTCACAGTGACCCACGTATGAACGTCAAGGGCAAGAGGAAATGGAGGTCAAGTTGACCCAGAAAGGAAGGGGAATTTCCAAGAAATCCAGGGACAGGAGTGCCATGGAAACGAAGCAACCCAAGGCGTCCAAAACGAGTGTACAAAGTGGCGAAGCAATCAAAGATGGATTAATCCGAAACGCGGCGGCGAAGCAAACCAAGCGAGGCGGGGAATTCCTAATCCATTGGCCCGGCCGGAAAGAATAAGCAGCAGCAGGGAGCCGGGGAAGCGAGCGAAATTGCAAGCTTAATAATTCACGAGAATTGAAAGAAATTGATTACAGATGAAATATTACGATGAAAAATGTGAGAAATGGAAGGAAATTAATATGATGTTGCGGTGGTAGGTTTAGAAGGGACACAGACCGCATAGTGGTTGTTGTCGAAGATGCAGTCGAGGCGGCTGATCCAAAACCGGGAATCGAAGAGCTTCTTGTGGCGGGCGGGGTCCCGGCCGACGAACCTAGCGGCGGCGCAGAAGGCGAACCATGCGGCGAGCGCGGCGAGCGCGGCCCAGAGGAGGACGGCCTGGGACTGGGTGAGGCGGCGGACGACGTCGAGGGAGAGGACGGGAGTGAGGAAGTAGAAGCTCTGGTTCCGCGTCGCGCCCACGGACCCCACGTGCCAGTCGCCGAACCCGTCGCCGTCCCCGCCGCCGCCCAGCAGCGGCGCGCAGCTGCTGTTGCCGCCGCTGCTGTTGGCGCGGAGGTAGTACCCGGGGTCGCAGGCGCAGAGTGTGGCGTTGTAGGCGAACATGTGCGCCGCCGCGCACGCCATGGCCCAAGAAAGCGCCTTTCTGCCGCTGGCGCGGCGAGACTGGCTGCTGCCGACGCAATGGTAGAAGGTTGGTTCGACCAATTGCCGCGCTCGAGCCTACCAAGGTCGATCGAGCAAGAAAGACATGGAAGGATGGATGGAAAAAAGCCGGGGTGCTAGGAATCGAATCGGGTGCTTTGCTTTGCTGTGCTTTGTGCCGCCAGGTGCCAGCTCCAAACCTCCAATCCTCCCCCTGCCCGGCTGCTTTTTCTTTTCCTCCCGTTGGTTGGTCGGAGGTGGTGGGGGCGAAGGAGACGAGAGAGCTGCGGAGTGCGGACAGAGAAGAGAAGAGTCCACCAGGTTCTCTCATCAGAGTTCGAGACAGCTTGCTCGACTGAACAAAGTATACCTGCACAAAATAATGCACGAGCTCGGAGTCGATACGAGCCGTTGTCAGCCAGCTCATCCTGCTCCTGTGTTTACTTTGTATAGGAAAAAGTCGTTGACAGGTTGGATTCGATATGGGAATTGGCTATTTGAAACTAGCCAGTAGCAATTTTGTGGGGAATTGAGGTACAAAGTTGACGGTATAGCTTCAAGTTTCAGCTCCTTTGCCTTTTTTTTTTTTTGTAAAATTCCTAATGAATTTTAAGGCGAGCACTACAATTTTTACTATTTTCCCCTCGTGAAATGTCTATAGAAAGTAGATGAGGAAAGGTTTTTGAACCCCCAACATGTCATGTTCTTGGCGCTGGAGTATATGGGACAGTCCGACCGACCGTGCAAAGTTTGCATAATTATATACAAGTAGATAGAATTTTCACAATGGAGAAAATAGAGTCCTGGATTGAAAACCCTCGCAACCAAACAAATCTGCAAACAAATCTGCCGGAGAGGAAATAAGGAATATCCATTTACGGATTCCGCTTTCGTGCTAGTTGTTCAAAAATTGTATAAAAATCAAGCAAAAAATGATTCGGGGTAGGGGACTGTAAAAATCAATCCTCTTTTGCTTGGCCCCACCTGACTAGAGTTTAAGTTTGATAGGTCGGGGGTTGGGAGGCATATGGCCCCTAATGTTAATGTACTACCGGACATCCTGAATGGCACAAGTTGTTTGGTACTAGGAGAATTAGAAACATCTATTGCCAGAAGAAAGCGATGCCAGCCTGTCTGATAATCTGTAACTAGCAAATACTTGGTCTGACAAGTGCTTTTTCACGTATGGTGGAAAAAGCTAACCACTAAGTGAAATAAAACTATGAGGGGGAAGGACACAATCACGATGATTTGAATCTGGAATCTTCTTTACATGATCCATAAATCCAAAGATGTTGCAAGGTGCCTCTCGAGTGGGATAGCATCTCATTGCACCTCTCTTGCAACGAATTAGGCAGTTAGCAATACTACGGTCAACAGCATTAAACACCAAATAAAAGACACAGCCAGCCACCATCGTTGTCCCCTAACATCTTTGACCCTTTGCGTCAAGTCACCACAACTTGAGCTTCAATTTTGAACGGAAGGGAGAGACATGGAGGCAGGAAAAAAGGGAGAAGAAAATGCTAAAGCCGCAAGTAGGAGTTGGTGATAGTGTCCTAATTAGATTTGATCATTATCAAATCGAGTCAGATTTTTTCGAATTTTGGGTAAAAAAATTTAGCCTGTGCCCGGCCCGTGCTAACCATTGGATTGGATTTTTGATCCGTACTTAACCCGTCACATGGTAATCCATATTTTTATGTGTAATTTTCAGGTTGTCAGGTCCTTTCTTATTTCAGGTCAAAAATATTGTCTTGTGCCCGGCCGTGTGTTCAGATCGGCTGAAGAATATTGGCCCGTACTCGTCCAACACATTGATCGGGTCGGATCGGGTTACATTTTTTCGGGTAGGTTTGTCGGGTCGGGGTGACCATGATCGGATCAGTCCCAACTCTCAGGGTCCCTTTGGCACGGCTCATCGAGCGGCTTCTAGGGTGGCTTTTGATGAAGCCGTGCCAAACGGGAGAAGGCAAAACGGCTCACCCGCGAAAGCTAGTAGAAGCCCCGCAAAATGCGGTCTCTACGTTTCTCCACCCACCAGAAGCCAAAAAAAGTGGCTTATTCCGGCTCCTCCTCGTCACTTTCCATCCTTATCCCCGGGGCGGCGGAGGGGTGGAGGAGTGCCGGGGCGGCGCCGTGGCGGCGGAGGGGCGGAGGAGGATCGGGGCGGCGCCGTGGCGGCGGACGGAGCCGAGGTCGGCAGGGCGGCGGAGGGGCGGAGGAGGACCGGGGTGGCGCCGTGGCGGCGGAAGGAGCCGAGGCCGGCAGGGTGGCGCTGTGGCGGCGGAGGGGCGGAGGAGTGCCGGGGCGGCGCTGTGGCGGCGGAGGACCGAGGCGGCGCCTTGGCGGCGGACGGAGCCGGGGCCGGTGGGGTGGCGCTGGAGGGCCGGAGGAGGGCCAGGCGGTCGGGTGCGGATAAGGTCGGGAGGGAGGAGCGGATGGATAAGGAGAGAGGAGGGGAAAAGAAAAGAAGGGGAGAAGGAAAGAGAAAGAAAGAAAAAGAAAAGGAAAATGAGGAGAAAAAAAAGAAAAGAGAAGAGAAAAATATAAGGGTATTTTGGACATTTGACACCTTCTTTCCAATCTAAAAAGCTAGGAGAAGCCGTTTTGCCAAACGTTTTCCTTCAAAATAAGCCAGAGCCAGAAAAAGCTGCTTTTCCAGATGAGCTAGAGCCAAAGTTGTTTTTTCATGAGCCAAAGCCGTGCCAAACGGGCCCTCAATATGAGCACGACATATTGAGAGGCAAAGTCAAGAGCATAGGCGGAGCTCTCCGTACAGCAGGGGTGGGGCAGCTGCCCCAGCTCCCCAGCAGCAGAATATCCCCACCCCTCTTCTTCCTCACAGAGCGAAGCACTGCGCCGCCGCCATGGTTGCATCTGGATGTGCTTCGATGGGAGGAAGAAGACACAACCTCACAGCCATCTGAAGAGGTATGGGCCGTGCGGATCATTTACTCCGTGGCCTAGTTTCCTAACAGGGCAATAGCCCAGCATGTCTTTGCATTCCATGCTTCGTGCTCCTTTTAAATATAGCAGGGACAGCGGAGATTGAATGGACGCAAAATCTACAAGATTAGAAGAGCAAGTAAGAGGAGAAAGAAGCTAGAAGGCAGCATTCCAAATCTAGCTTCGATGATATCGGGTATTCCAATTTCATGGAGGCAGATTGAGAGGGTCAAAGGGAAAAGAGGTCAGTGCTAGCGCTATTGCAGTAGAGCCTTCGACCATGGCTGCCCAGCTGCAGCCGCGGCCACAGTACAACGATGGTGCTAGGGACACAAGCATAGTTCATTGTCAATGGGTGCTGGCGCCGGGTGAAGACATCGGAGGCTTGCCCCGCCTAAAATTTTGGGTCAGCTCCGCCACTGGTCAAGAGGCCTTCCCAGTTTCTTCCAAATTCGAAGAGATCTAGGTGGGGATGGATCTTTCCCTTCAAATTGCATATCCTTTTAAAAGTTTTGGATTCATATAAGTTGCAAGTGCCAGATAGCAAACTAGCGCTTTATCCATTTATGCTTTTTGTGACTGCAAATTCATGTGACGTGCCGTACAGATAGCAGACCAGCGTTTTTCATATTTCTACGTTTTCAGGTTGACGCATTGCAAAGATGTCTCGGAACAGGTTTGGGGGATTTCATTGATACACACGTCTGCTAGAGCTCAAACCGTACCTATATTTTTCTTGAGTGAATTTCATAATATAGGGTTTTTGATCCAGAGAAGACGTCAACCGTACGCCACGAGTCAAACAAGAGATGAGCAGCGAATTGAATCAACGCCAGAGAAACTATGGAAGCAAACATTAGGCGTCGTCAGCGCGGGATAAGGACGCCGGAAGCCCGGAAGGAAGACAACACGCCCGCCTCTGCCTCTCTATAAGACGGCGATGGCGAGGAGCTAGATCTTGCCGCCCGGTTCCCGTTCTGTTCACACATCTCCATAGCACAGAGCCGCACCACGAGCCTAGCTCTCGGACACGGCTAACCAAGCCATGGCGACGACGTGCGTGCCAGCAGGATCGCCCGGCGTCGGCGAGGCTCCTCCCCCGTGGAAGGCACCGCCGCCGCTGCTGTGCGCGGTCGTCGTCGTCGCCGCCGCCGCCGCATGGTGCGCCGCGCGCGCGCTGGAGTGGGCGTGGCTGAGGCCGCGGCGCCTGGGCCGGGCGCTGCGTGCGCAGGGCCTCCGCGGCACGGCGTACCGGCCCCTCGCCGGCGACGCGCAGCTGGCCGACCGGCTCTCCCGGGAGGCCAGGTCCCGGCCGCCCCTGCCGCCGGGCTGCCACGCCGTCGTGCACAGGGCCATGCCGCTCTTCCACCACGCCATGGAGGAGCACGGTATGCAACTATCCTATCTCCCCCTGCTGTCGCCGTCGGCCGTCGCGTTGACCGAAGGACTGTCACCGTCGGTCTGCCATGCCGGTCTCACCACGCCAAGAAATGCTATATATCTACTTTCACTTTCATGCACAATGTATATATTCGTGTCTATATCATTGCCGAGGAAAACTGGTAAGAAACTGTGAAAATCGATTGACGATAACGATCGGCAGGCAAGACGTCGATCACCTGGTTCGGCCCGGTGCCGAGGGTGACGATCGCCGACCCGGCGCTGGTGCGGCAGGTCCTGTCCAACAAGTTCGGCCACTTCGAGAAGGTCGGCTTCGGGCAGCTCCAGCGGCTGCTCCACTACGGATTGAGCACCCACGAGGGAGACAAGTGGGCCAGGCACCGGAGGATCATCAACCCCGCCTTCCACCTCGACAAGCTCAAGCGCATGCTGCCGGCCTTCGCCTCGTGCTGCGCCGACCTGGTGAACAGGTGGGAGGCGGGCCCGGCCGCGGCGGGCGGCGGCGGCGAGCCGCGGTGCGAGGTGGACGTCTGGCCGGAGATGCAGAGGCTGACGGGGGACGTCATCTCCCGCGCTGCGTTCGGTAGCAGCTACCTCGAGGGCAGGAGGATCTTCCAGCTCCAGGAGGAGCAGGTGCGCCTCGCCATGCTCTCCGCCAGCAAGATACACATCCCGGGCTACATGTGACTTCTTCTCTCTAGCACCTTTTCCTTGCCAATTAGTACCGCGGCAAAAAAAATTTCCCAAATGGAAACGCATCCCGTGCGTGCGTGTAGGATGCTGCCTACGAGGATCAACCGGCGGATGAAGCGGATCGCGGCGGAGATCGAAGGGATCCTAAGAGGGATGATCGCCAAGAGAGAGGACGCGCTGATAGCCGGCGAGGCCACCGCCGGCGACGACCTCCTCGGCCTGCTGCTGGAGTCCAACATGGAGCAGTCCAGGGGCAGTAGTGACGGCGGAGGCCGCGGGGCGAGCTCCGGCAGCATGTCCACCGACGACATCGTCGGGGAGTGCAAGCTGTTCTACTTCGCCGGCATGGAGACCACGTCCATCTTGCTCACGTGGACTCTGGTGGTGCTCTGCATGCACCCGGAGTGGCAGGACCGCGCCAGGGAGGAGGTGCTCCGGGTCCTCGGCGGCGGAACGACGCCGGACTACGACGGCCTCAGCCGCCTCAAAATCGTAAGCTTCCATTTCGCCGGCGCGTGCTCTGGATCTTGATTCTTGATCGATCATATCCATCGCCCTGTAATCGTAACCCCCCAGCCGCATTTCATCGCAGGTGACCATGGTGCTGTACGAGGTGCTGCGTCTCTACACGCCGCTGCCGGCGGTGCACCGGCGGACGTACAAGCCGATGGAGCTCGGCGGCGTCAGGTACCCGGCGGGCGTGACGCTGGTGCTGCCGCTGCTGTGCGTCCACCACGACAGGGACGTATGGGGGCCGGACGCGGACGACTTCAGGCCGGAGAGGTTCGCGGAGGGAGTTGCCGGGGCGTTGGGCGGGGACCGGCCGCCGGCGTTCTTCCCGTTCGGCGGGGGTCCAAGGACCTGCGTCGGCCAGAGCTTCGCGCTGCTGGAGGCCAAGATGGGGCTCGCCATGATCCTGCGAGGCTTCGCGCTCGAGCTCTCGCCGTCGTACTCGCACGCGCCGTTCCCAGCGCCACTGCTGAAGCCGGAGCACGGCGCGCAGGTCATGCTCACGAAGCTCCCCTGAGCTGCCTCTGCGTGAACATAGTTTTGTGGAAGCGAGGAACAAATAATAATTGGGTTGTCTAGACTATAAATCAACTGTAATTTTGTCCAAAATAAAAAAAATATAGTATTGCACTAGCAAAAATTAGCGTTATTTGTGATTAGAGGGAGTATATGTTTGTTATACCTACAACTGAATTGGATCAGTTTTGAGAAGTTATGATTTCCAGAAAATTCACAGCGTTAAAAAAAATTTAGCTAGTTTTTTAAAGTAAATTTAGCTAGTTTTCATAGGATATCTCCCAGATTTTACCGTGAGGCGTGAGCCAACATCACGTCACCACAGCAGGCTGCTAAGCCCATGGCAGTCGCTAGGCTCAACCCAAATAGAAGTATAGAACTCTTGCATTTGCTTGTCGCTGCACAAAATTGACAATGAAAATGATCGATTCACAGTTTCAAGTCCAGCAACATCGCACATGCTACAATTTCAAGACTACAAAAAATTGCTACACGTTATATGTGAAATTTGAGTTCACGCTTTGGTGGATTTCTAGTTGCTCGTGCCAAATAAATTCTCAAACAACTTCGGGGCCATTGGAGGAAGAGCCATGGGTACTGGGGCCATGAAGTTAGTGATCTTCTCGTGAACATTATACCTGGACAAATCACATAAAAACCAAAAAGGAAACACGATAACCCAAAAGTAAGTTAAACAAGTTGAAAAAAAATTCTCTAGCAGCCAACAAGCGCAGAAGAATAGAGGCCAAACCTTATCTTTCTACTCTTTGAAGCTCGGCGATCAACAAGCTTTCTCTTTTTCACCTGCTGCTTTCGTAGAGCATAGAATGCTGACTCTGCATACATTAAATTTGACAAGTGTTTAATGTAGAAGTAGAAGCATATACATTTCTTACAAATATTGGAAAGATACAGGTTTAACAACACTTCAATAAATTTCTCAAAAAAAGATGTATCTTTTGCCAGATGAACCAGATTTTGGTATGCACATTGAGATTTGAGATAAATTTTGTGTATTCTTCGAAAGACTACAAATTCAAATTGCAAAAGGATTTTAGACTGGTATGCCGGATAACCAGGGCTGACCGAGATTTTCTCTTCTTTTTACCAGTATTAAGTATCTGAGAATTTAATGCCTATTGCCTGGGTCTACGAGTGTAAATATAGATGAACTAACCTGATGCCCCTCTATCACATGACTCAAGAAACTCCTTGAGAAGTTGCTGATAAAACTCAGAATCATCAATAAGTTCAGAATCACCTTCCACAATGCGCCCCTAAGTTACAACAAGAAAAAGATGAGGCCAGGAAATGCAATCCACACATCCTCGAATTGTAGAAACAAAAACATTCTGCTATCATAGCTTATGTGTCAGATAAATAGCTAAGGCTAGAAAAAAAGAATATCCATCTCAATGGAAGAAATGAGCTTCAATGAACTACAAGCTGTAAAAGTTCAGTAGTTTGAACTTTGAAGGTGACACAGGGATTTGAAATAATTTCAAGAGAACAAGTAAAATGCTCAAACCTCATCAGCTGCTCCATGTTCTCCCACATCCTGAAATTTAAATGGTAAGAGTTGCATGTTAATAGTTAACAAGGTGCAAAAATATGATTGGTGGTCTTTTATAATAGATGCATCTAAATACCTCTCCGAACACACCAACAGCAGATTTGGTCAAGTACATCCTGTTAATCATTCGGCTTGGATCTCTCATGTAACCAGCAACTTGGTCACTTATGTTCTGTTCTCACAAGGGGAAAGAGTATAAGTTTTAGATTTAGACTTTTTAATGAGCAAAAGTTATTCAAAATAGCTAAATGCTTAGTATTCAGGCAACCTGATTAAATGCATGTAGCTTTCCTTTCAGTGCAGCAGCACCTGTTGTCACTTGTATTTTCCTCTGCCATTTATCTATCTCAGTATTTCTAAATGTCGTTATCCTGTATAAAGATAATTTATCAAAATCAGATTCATCTTGTATGAGCACATAAAACCAAGCAGCATATTTGCAAATGCAAAAGTTGAAAGTTAGCAAACATATAACTATTGGAACTTTTGATTTCCAACTCAGAGTCTTCATGTTATGGCAATGATCCTTAAGATCCAATTGTACTCTTTTCTTAATGTTGTTGCCTCATGCTTGCACATCATTGAATCCAATGTTGTGGAACCAGTATACTTTCTTGAAGGATGTTAGCACAAAGCAAAATTCACATATAGATATAGGATGGCCATATTGTTTGCAAAACCAATGTACTTTCTAGAACATTCAAATATATTGGTCAACACAACACAAAACAAATATACCCAATTGCCGCAGTAGAGAACTAGAGATCCCCACAAAAAGAAAGAGATTATTGCAGAATGAAATCAAGAGAAACTGTGTGAAAGTCAAACAATCAATAATTCCAAGCACCTTAGTGAAACATGTCACATTATTCTGTTTGCATTATATAAGTGAATAGCTTAGCCTTTCTTCCATCTACTTCAAACATAGGGGGTTAAGCAAGAATAAATAGGATTTAGGTCTTTGTTGCGTGCCTTTCCTGTAACCAGTCTTGGCAAAGTAAGGCATACCGATAAGTACACCTACAATGCAACCTATTTTCTTGCCTACAAGCTTATAGGATGAAGAAAAGTAATTAGCTTGCTGAACTGCCAGCAACTTCATGTGAAATTGGATACCTGGCAACCAGCACAGCAATTTTATGGCTGAGACTGATACAACAGTCTCAAACTACAGGCAAGAACAGCTGAGAGCCTGAGACTCAGGATGGTAACTCAATCTAGCGTCAAATCATACAAGCTATTTTATGCAATTCATTGCATGGGAGGCAGTAAGTAGGCTACTGCTCTTACTACACTGTGGCTATATCAGAGTTAACCTAAGGTTAAGCTGTATTAGGAGGCTAGGGCAGAGTTTAACACATAAAAGAAATCGCAGTTTTAACGGTAATGGTATTATAAAAAAGGAGATTACTCAAAAATAGGGGTGCAAGCAACTGCAAATAAATGCACAGCACATTGCAGTCCTTTTCAAGCACTGATGGTTAGTTATTTCTAACACAAAGATTACCTTGTCTGCAACCTCTGTACTTCAGACCACTCGTCATTCTCTCCATTGGGGGCAGAAGGAATTTCTGGTATCAAGTCAAGAATTATGAACATATATTGATGGAATACCACAGTTTTTACAGTACAACAAGAACTGGATGGAGAGTAGCAATACCATTGGCATCCTTCACAGCCTGGTTACTCTCCAGCAAAGCCTATTGGCAGTTTCAGATGTTAAGTACAGTGAGAAATCCTTCAATCGTATTGAGAAAAACCATAGCAACGACAGAAAAATAATATTATGCAACAAAATTGAACCTCCTGCAGTTCCGTCATGCTAGCCAGAGTCTGCTTTGACGACGTCACCAAGTTCTCATAGGCTTGCTCTATCTCCTTATCATGATTGCAAAACCTCGTCTTGATGGGTTCCTGCAAGAGCACAATCAGAATATATTTCAGCTTAGGATTCAACACCGCGGCAATCCTGCATCAGAGAGGGGAACAGGTATGGTAAGCCCAAGAAGAAGCTTGCTGCGGCAATCTGGGAGCGAGACCTGGGGCAATTTGTTAGAAGTGGAAAACGCCTTCTGCAGCAAGAATCTCATCTCCAGGGTCTTGTCCCAAATCGCCTGCAGGGAATATAACGCAGAGGAGGGTAAGGATTTCGAAAGCAAATATATCTACCACACGATGTCGCAAAGCTGTTTGGCTTAACAAATGAAAAGCAGAGCAAAGTAGGAGGCAGGTCGGAACCTTCTGGTTTTTGACCGCGCAACCTCTCAGGGCATCCTCCTCCCTGTGCTGGTTCATCATCTTCAAGCTTTCTCCACACGGGGGGCGAGCTTCAGTTGAAGAATCCCGAAAACTTTTGGGGGTGCCCTTGCCTAGGTTGACCTCGCGCACTACAACAAACTGAATGGAAGGAAACGAAGTAAGAACTGGATTTGATTGAGTGCAAAACGGAACCCTAGAAGAAGGCAAGCAAAGCAAGCTGGGTTACTTGCCAACAAGACAGTCCGGCAGCGGCAGAGGCCGGGGGAGAGGATGAAGGCGACGGCGGCGAGGTCGCCAACGGTGAGAGAGGGTTTGTGGCGGCGGCCGCAGAACAGGAGACGGGAAGAGCGCGAGCGCCGCACTCCAGTTCTTGGGCTGGGGGCTGGGGCGAAGCGGGAGCTTGCTGTTTCCGGCGGCGCTGGGACGAGAGGGAGGGGGGAGGCGCTGGGCGCTGGGGGGGTCAGCGGGATCTTGGGCTCTTGGGCCTGAAATCTTAACCTCTTGGTTGGGCTTCTCTCTGGAAATCGTGCACCTGGCTCTTGGGCCTGGGATCTTGACCCTCTCTCCGCTGCTGCTGGATTGAATCGGGCACCCCCGGCCGGCCGGATGCCTTTCCGCTCAACCAGCCCGCCGCTTAATCCAGTCCGATTCTACTTGAGTTGCCATTTCTTCCATTATCCACATCCTACGCTACTAGTCTTGGAACATCCAACAGATGGCATGCGAGTTGTGAAATTATTTTCATTCGTAACGGCGTGGAACCAATAAACTAGTTTCGCTCCAAAGAATGGATTGCTCGGATCATACTTTGTACACTTCAACCCTTTTTACTGTTCCGTTCTTCCGTGTGGTTTTGCGTGGCACTCAAACCTCCACACATCGATAAATACAATCATCATGGACATGACCAATTGACCATTGCCGAATGGGCACAACAAAAACAATGACAACACCAGCAATACAGCGACACAGTGGAATCGATTCCTTTTTTTTTCCCTTTACTTCCGCAGCTTCATCTGTTGTGTTCAAGTATACTAGTATGTACAGGTTTCCTGAAACAAGGCAATCACAAATATGTCGGTCATTTACCATCTGCCACCACCTATTGGATGTTCACCACAATTCCTGTCGAGCCAACAAATAGACGGCGAAAAAAAAAGAAAGAGGAGCCGGTGCACTACATACCTTGCAATGCTGAGTAACGGGTCTTGGAGATGTAACCAGACTTCTGGCCAGTACCGCTCCACCGAATAGACAGCAATGCACGATGGAGAAATACCTAGTTTTTTCTACAAGGGGAAATGTAGTCCCTTCAACTTTCTTTATCATCACTGGAGCCTCCTTTCAATGACTGCTTCAAATACAAAGGCAGAACACTCAAAAACCAACCTCAGTGGATGGTGCTAATGTTTATAAGAAAGACCCGAGTCCAAGTTAGTTAATAGAAAACAAGTTCAACAGTACTGCGTCAGAATTTACCTTGTACAAATACTTCTTCCTCAGCTTGATGGCCAAGCGTACACATCTTTTTACATTGATTTTCAGCATATTGTCGTTGAACATCTGAAGAATGCCCATTGCGAATAAATAGCTATAAGCAATGATTCTGTGGACACAAGGATTTAAATGACAAGAAAGAAAGTAGTAACTGAACTTGCCTTGATCGCATCATCAATTGAGCGAGTCCCTCTAATTATCCTGTGGCGATTGATTATCAAGATTGCTGCTACACAGAAAATAGGCAGTTCGTCATCTCCGCTCTTTGCCAGTACATTTGCACTCAGTTGCAGCATCAGCTGAGGCCTTGCCCATATAGTAGCACCTGACAAGCCACAGAGATGATTTCTTGTACTGGATCTCGTTCCAGGGTGGCAAGCCCCACAGATTTCACCATTCCTGCGATGGGATTTCCTGGTTTTGGATTTTCTTCTTGTGGAACTGTTCATCCGATGCACTTCTTTAACTTCACATGATAAATCAGTCCTCAGATCTACAAGTAATGGTCCAAGACAGTTCTCTTCTAAACGCCTGATTGCTTCTTCATCAAAATCAGCAGCCCACATCATCTGAAGACAAGAAAAGTTGTTTAGCAAAACAAGACTATAATGTTCTAAGCATTTAGAGTAAAATAACTGCATCAAAACACAACTTCACAGTGGTTATATGTAGTATGAAACGCCACATATAATCTCTTCGCATCATTTAGTGCAAATAAATTAATATAACTATGTTGTTGCAAACATAAACTGCCTTTGTTAATTTGTTTTTTTTTTTGAGCAACCCTTTGTTAGTCTGTTATGAACTAGGATTTTATTTACAAAAATAAAGATTCAGCATATTTCACCTATATGTCTGTTTCAAAGAATTCTTATATTAACTTTACGCAATAACTAGCCAACTAGGAATTGTCCAAAAAAAGACAGGTATCCTGAAGAGCCAGACCTCCCACATGATCAGTGATTCCTCAAAAGATAGCTCTCGACGAAAAAGCACTAGCAGCATCCGGAAAGCGAAATGAAGGCTTTCAGCACCAATTGCTGACAAATGTTCAAATAATTCAACATCTGTCAGTTCCAAGATCTTCCACAATGCTTGCAACTGCTTCATAACTCCCGTTGGTCCCTCCATCTGGAAATTTTCGCGCTGAGGACAGCAACGCACAGCAGAAGCGTACATCATTGTCAAGTAACGTAAAGACCAAACTAATGGACAGCAACGAAAGTTACGATAGATGCAAGTTACCATCCTTCTTAGAAGCATCTCAAAGCACCAAAAGGCATCCGCGTCATCCTCATATATAACAACAAAAGGTGATAGCAGATCGCTCATACCTATAATTAATATCGTCTTATTCAGAATATTAGATACATCAAGAATAATCAGACAACATAGAAAATAAGCTCCCTGAAATATGCAAACCTTGACAGTATCCAGTGGAGGGATCAACCCACGCATAAACTGCAAGTATATCAGACATTCTAGCCATATTTCTTGATTCTCCATAGAAATCAAGATGGCTATCTGTTCTCACAACATCAACAACTGCATCAGGATTATTTTATCCCTTATTAGATATTAGAATACAATCAGAAGAGGTGCCAGAATTGTGCAAATTGAGAATATAAGCATACCAATTCGATGCAGTGTCCAAAGCCATTCGGAAACTCTATCTTTGTCAGCAACAGAACCGTTTGATTTGGTTCCATCAACTAAATCTGCTTCTGGTGCATCAGATATCCTCAAGGAGTCTATAATTTCCTTACTATAGCCATCATCTAACCATCTATCCTGCTTGTATGCATCCGAGTGAAAGATGGCTGAGTCACTGTTGCTAGGTCGAAACAGATCATTGGAGAATGAATTTGACTCTATAATGAGATCTATGTTATTATTGATTTGGAAGCTGTGCATGCGTTCATCACGGAGCCTTAACCTATCTTCAGGAACCGAGAAACTACAATGACTTTCCTCAACTCCATTGCTATCCTCGCCGCCATTTGCAAACAAGTTTGTACCAGATAGGGAAGGAAAATCGGTGAAGGTCTCACTGTCATACCTTGGTTCACCAATGTCATCATAATCTCCAGAATCTCTCAAGCAATTATTCACCGCTGTGGAAGGTACCATAAAATTGGAAGAATCATATACAGAGCTATCATTATGTATGTTAAAACCAACTGGTTCAGCTGATTTACTACAGCCTTTTCTTTTCTGAGACTGAGGTGTGCCACCAGACCCACAATTCAAATTGGAATTTTCCACTACATTGCAAGGTTCTTGATGTGAAGTTTGTTGGCTTGTGCTGACTTCTTCTCCACTATCAGTTTCTTTGGGCAAAGTCCTGACATCCATCAGCTTCGATCCAACAGCATACGCAAGCTCACCTGTACCAATGCTTGCATGCATGCTCTGGCATTGTCTAATTAAATAATGATACTTCTCCCTACATAGAAAGAAAAATAAAGCATTAAGTTAGAGCCTTCTAAATTTCAAATGATACATGTGGGTAAAAATAGAAATGAAAATATTATAGTCTCCAAGGTTTAAAGTTATTTTTTATTAAAATACTGATCAAATGGAATAAAATCGAAAGGGCCAAAACAAAAGGAAAAAAAAAAGGAAAATACCCCAAAACATTAGGGAAACAGCAACAAAAATATGTAAATGAGATAGAAGAAAATAAATTCAACTGTTAGGGAGTTGCATGAAATGGAATAGAAAACTTCAGAACAAGCACAATATCTAGACTACATCGGATTCACAATATCAGTTTATCCCCTAGAGAGTGTGTGTAAGAAGGTTGTATAAGGAAATACAAGGGAAATGTATGTAAAAAAGGCAGCATCTTAAAAACCAGTTCATAGGGTCAAGACTGTCACGCATGGAGGCGCATTATTGTCAATGCCATTTTCTATGGTATGCACATAATTATAAATATAACAGAACACTAATTTGGGACAATAAAGGGTGGGGAATTTTGGCTAGAGCAGTCTGTTTACCAATACAAAGGTAAACACACTAACACATACAGCAGCATTATCTTATAGAACATAAAAATGTAAACCTCTTAGGCTTGTAAATAAAAATGATACTTGTACCAAGAAACATGAAATTTTCTCACCTTCGAGCAGCTCTTAACTTTCCCCTATATTCTGACGTGCTACTTAAGGCATAGCAGCCAAGAAGAAACTCCCAAACTTCCGCTCGAATAGAAGGATCCACTCCCTGCACATTGTTAAAGGACATAGAACTTATTATATAACCCCTTTGACGCACAGTTAAATTATTCAATTGTGCAAATGGTTCTCTAGGTGATGAAAAAAACCCAGCTATATCAGAGCTGATACCAGTGTGTGAATGTGAAGCCTCAAGACTGAAAAAAAAACTTCACAGTGCTTCTACAACTACAAGAACATGAAAAGGGAAGTTCCTCAAACATCAAGTACATAGTTAACTCACCCCTAAGACAATGAATTTAAGGGCTTTACGGAAACACATAACCCTTCCCTCACTGTCAAAACATGTGTGCCATTTTTCTGGTTTGAGCATTCTGTTTCCCTGTACAATTGCAGATAGAAAAGCAAGGCTGTCAGTAGCGCATGGAAAGAACATTATTAGGAGAATAGACATGTATAGTTCATAGATTCATATACTCTTTTGACAAATGGATACAATCATATAACAGCCATGAATAATTCATAGTTTCATATACCATTTGACAAATGGACAGTTCATACTTTTATCAGGATTTGTTAGTTCATATGTTATGATTAATTGAATGGTAGATAGATAGTGTGCTGTCATCATCTTTCTGACACCAGATCGGTATTTGCATTCAGGATGTGTACCTTGAAAATTGTGATCACATTAAAACAGAGCTATTAATCAAGGAAACAGTTTTACCCTGCCACGGATCTTATGTGACAGTAAACCTTATTCGTGGCCAGCGACCTAAAAGCGGTGCAAATGCTATAGTGAATGAACCATTCAGTCTCAGCAATTTGGATAAGTACTAAATATAGGCAATATATGCATTGATGCAAAAAAAGAAGGTTGTAATTTCTATGTGCCATCTATACCATGTATACGGGTACCAAATTGTATGAGTGAGCCATCACTATGCATACTGCTAATATTGACGATAGCAAAAATGCAAGAGATATATTCCTTGCAAATAATGATCATCACAAAACCAATGAAGCAGCAGCGGTTGCCAATGTCACAGACAAGGGAGAGCAAAGCATCATTCGCATTCGCATTGGCATTGGCATCATTACCCATCACGCTATTTCCATATTAAACAGGAGAAGCGATTTACAAAGCAAAGCGACCTTAACTGGGGAGGGGTTGAGGCAGGGGTCGCCGATGTCCCGGACGAGGGAGCCGACGCCGCGCTGGAGGTTGGCCATGGCGCCGCCCGCGCGTCCGCCGGCGCCGCACATCCACTTGATGTAGTCCCCACCGGCGCCATCGGGGCCGGACCTCACCTGGGGCATGGGGATTCACTTGAACTCCAAAAAAGTCTTCCGGCAACCAAACCGCGCACGCGCCTCGACTAGACTGATCTCGAGCGCTGAAGACGAAGACGAAGCCGAACCAAATCGAACCCAACCATGGATTGGGCTGCGGGGCCGCACCACAGCACGCAAATCCGCAGCCAACTGAACGGGGAGAGGAAGGGAGGGAGGGAGGGAGGCAGATTTGGATTAGACTGCGAGCAAAGCCAAAGCCCCAGAGCAACCCGTCCAAGCAATCGCGGGGCGGTTACCGACACGAGAAGGAAGAGATCGTGGCAAGTGCGGGTGGATGGATCTCCACTCCACGCCAGTCCAGTGGCAGCACAAGGCCGACAGGAGGAGGAGGAGGAGGAGGATGAACAAGACGCCTCTCCACGAGAAAAATGCTCCAGTCCAAGGGTCCCCGAGTTCCGCTGCGTAACCGGCGGCGAGGTCGCCGACGATGCGGCACGACTGATTCTGGCGGCGTGGAACAGAATCTCGTGCGGGGGAAGAGAAGAAGAGAGAGAGAGGGAGGAGAGGGAGACAAGAGGGGAAACCCTCCCCCTCGCGTCGAGTCCAGTCGAGTCCCCTCGGACTTGCGGAATCCCGGTTCTACCCCTCGGTCCACGGCCGAGCAGCGGCGTGGTGGTCTCAGAGGGGGCGAGGGGCTTTTCCGTCACGGGACAGGGCGGCAGCACGTACGGGTACGGTTCGGGCCCCGTTTACTTCCGGCTGGTCCGAGCGCGTGGTTTCTAATCATGGTTTGGTTCCGGGACAGCACTCTCAATCTTTGATTTCCTGCTGCCGTTGTTTGGTTGCTAATCATGATCATGATGATAAGATGCACGTTCTTAGCGCAATAATCCGTCTGTTGTGCATTTCTTTTCCTGGAGTTTGCCGTGGTTATGGCACCACCAAAGTGTTAGGTAACTAACGGTTTCCATCCTTGAACGAAAAACTTCTCACTTCCCCTCGGTAGAGTGAAGTTAACAATGTCATGTCGGTCTCTAAATTTGTCACAGAGATCACACCCATCGTGGGCCTCGAGTACCAAGTTGAGTTCAACAAAATACCACTTAGTTTAAAGACAGCCCATGTACTTTACTCTTTTTTAAAAAATCTTGAAATACTTCTTCCATGCCTAGACAGATAAACTGAAAGCAAATACCCAAAAAGAGTACGCAGCCGTAGCCAGACACAACCATACCGTATCCACGGCGCAACATTGAATGGATGGTTTGACTTGGAAATGGAACTGCTGAAACCAAACCATGCAAACCCAAAAAGAGTACGCAGCCGTAGCCAGACACTCGTATCATTGTGTTTTTTTTCTCCCATGTCATGCCCATGCATGTACGTGTGCAATGCAACTAAATTCCACGCGCTATTTATGTGTGAGCATACGAGAAAGAACAACAGAAATCCAAGCACCATGAGTATCCGGATCCAACAGACTTCCAGGCTCACATAAAAGGACCTCACATGTGTTGCATCACAACTGTCTTGAACGCCCACGAAATGGCCATTATCCATCTAGGTGAATATATGCACTAGGAACTAGCTGGAGGGAAATCAGTCAATAATACAGCTCTGATTTTATTTAATTTGCCAATCATTAAATCATCCAAAGGAAGATACTAGCACTTCAGAGTCCGTGTCATTATCACATGGAAGAAAAAAAAACAAACCAGTGGTGGAAATGCACATGATTGCACACTAGCTGTTCCCTCTTGTCACCTGGAACACGCTTTATCGTGCTTGCCATATGCCAAAATCCATACCAGAATGCTGCGATACACGACCCAGCTTCGGCCCAGTTGACACTTGTTTGAGATGCATGGTAGTGATACATACACACAGAAAAGAACACAACATATCCACCTGCCTCAGCCAACTGACACTGGTTTGATAACTTTAAAAATCCATGGACAAGAAGATGATGATTACAGTTGCCAATCAAATCAGGCCGAATCGTATAGACATGTACGAATTGTTTCTGTTTTGCTAAAGGGGGGAAAACAGTTGGAGAGTCATGTATGTTTCTCCACACGCCTCACTAATTCTTATCGTGGTGGCAAAAGGATGATAGCGCCAGATGATGCCAAGTGGAGTGGTGTAACACTTCTCAGAGGCACTAATGCTGACCAAGCATCTTATTTCAGAAACATTTATTATGCTGTTAAGACCGAGGGCTCACTCATGGCTCAGGCTGCAAGTTCTCGCATTCTTCTCTTATCGACTGATAGAGGACGGACGAAAGGTACCTCTCACCAAAGCTTGGGAATATAACCTGGAGAAATGACCCAAAAGAATGTAATCGCATAGATTAATCATCTAGGATATTGTGATCTGTACAATCACAAAGGATATTTGCAAAAGGGTTATAGCAGAGATGACAATTCTGCACTTACCACTATCAGCTTTCCAGCATTTTCTGGTCGCTTGGCAACTTTTATGGCAGCAGCAGCGGCCGCTCCAGAAGAGATTCCAACCTACACAAAATTCACAAATCTTCAAATGGCACAAGATTCTCAGGTTCATTTAAAAAACAATGATAAGTTTGCCTGCAGTCTAACTTTACCAAGTGCAACATTCATGGAAGATGGCTTTGTTAATTCCTAACTTCGCATGCCTTCAGTCACATATCTTGCAGGGTGTTTCCAGCTACTCTAATTTGCATTTGCTTTTGATATAAAGGAGAAAGACTGAGAGGAGAAGCCTACAGTCTGGTGCACAAAAGTCCAGGTTTCTACTACTAACCCAATAATCCACTATTGTTAAATGAAAAGGAAACAGTAAATTGGCTCCAGGATGTTGCCTATAAACTGATTCTATCTAGTAGATCTTAAATAGCTGGTTTGTCCCTCTTCATGATTTGCCTGCTTTCATCAGAAGATGAATGCTTGGTAGCTCTTTGTAGTTGAAAAGTAGGACTGGTAGGTGGCTTTGAGCTTATATGTTGAGTTAACAAAGCTTCCTTCCTCTAAGAAGGATTAAAGGAAGATGTATGCTTGCAACTCAGGGACAATGTCCCAAAAAGAATGGCATGCCTAAATAATGTCCTAGACACTACAAAGCATCAAGATGTCAAGTTATCATACCAATAATCCTTCCTGAACTGCCAACTGCTTTGCTGTCTCAACAGCTTCATCACTTGATATCTGCAGCATAAACAGTAAGGCATAAACCATGAGAAATAGAGTAACAAACAGAAACCCTGTGGCGATGCACAGATCTCTTCTGTAGAAGGCAGAGCAAAAGGATAGGATTGTTGTCCAAAGCAAAGAATTATGTAGCTTATGCAAGTATACTTTTATAAATGCTGTTCTATGTATGGCATACCCATATATAGTCTAATGACAGAAACAGACAGGTTGATTTGGAGAGGATAATGACCTTTCTTTCATGGTTTTGTATTAAATGTCAGTTCATACTGAAGAAAATATAAGACTGGTTTGCGCCCATACCTCAATTACTTCATCAAGAACATCACTATCTAAGTTCCTAGGAACAAATCCGGCCCCAATTCCCTGAATCTTATGTGGACCTACAATAGGATAACAGTTGTAAGGAAAGACCAAAAGTTTGACAGGGACATATGGAAGTATGGTCACAACTCACAAACATACCAGGTTTTCCACCGGAGAGTATGTTACTTTCAGAAGGCTCGATACCAATAACCTAAATACAGATGATCGTATAAGGACCAAAGCATATACAGCACAGCAGATTTTGTTTGAGCGGAAATATAAAGAAACCTTAATTTCAGGATTTTTCTCCTTCAGGAAACGGCCAGCACCAGATATCGTACCACCTGTTCCAATTCCACCAATGAATATATCCACCTTCCCCTTTGAATCCTCCCAGATTTCTGGCCCAGTAGTCTCATAATGTACCTGTTTGCAAACAAATGAAGACAAACATTGGGCATGTAGGTTAGAAACAGAGTGCACATACAGATAGAGTCACCTGGCTAGTTCTCTCCGTTACCTTTGGGTTGGCAGGGTTATCAAACTGCTGAAGCATGTATGAATTGGGAGTCTTATCTAAAATCTCCGTAGCCTTGTCTAAGGCCCCTTTCATCCCTTTTGCAGCATCAGTAAGGACAAGTTCAGCACCAAAAGCTCTGAGTAGGACCCTTCTCTCCATACTCATTGATGAAGGCATTGTTAATATCAACTTATATCCCTTAGAAGCAGCAATAAAGGCAAGACCAATGCCTGTATTTCCACTTGTAGCTTCCACCAAAACACTCTGAGCAGAAACAGGGGACAGAAAAACAAGCCATTTAGGGTAAGCAGAAAGCATGAATGAAACGGTGTTGTCATGATTTTGTATTGAACAGTGATCAGAAGCATCTCTGGGCACCTGTGGCTACCTCAGAGGCTCAGACACATGTACGCATTTGGTTTGTACTCGTTTCAATTATGGGCATAAATTGTTTTGAGAATTCTATTTCTATCGATATAACTAAGCAAGGTAATATGTGAAACAAGCCAAAGTGCACTTATGCAAACAATTCACCTTTCCGGGAGTAATCAGGCCCTTCTCCTCAGCATCGTTTATCATACTGTATCCTATCCTGAAACCAAACCGGTTTGGAACTGTTTAGCTCTAACAAAAAGGCCAACCTTCGCACAAATGGAAGGAAATGAAATGAAAGGATACCTGTCCTTGACACTGCAGCATGGCTCCATAATCTCGAGCTTAGCAGCAACATTGGCGACAGAGCCCTTAACGATGTTGTTAAGATAAACCATTGGCGTCTTGCCGATGAGCTGCGAATGGACAATTGACCGTCAAAACAAAAGCTGATGCATCCTAATTTTCCCCTTCTGCAATTCCTTCGAGTAAGTTTTCTTAAGATCATCGCTAGTAGTTGTACTTTGCAGTTGATCATCGCTAGTGTCTGGCATCGGTTGACTAATAAGTATGCAATTCTACTGCCTGGTCCTGACATATGCAATCCTAGCACCTAAGCAACTACCTGAATGAAGCATATATGCTAGGGAAACGAATGAATGAACGGGACATGAACCAACGCTAGGCGCGCGTCGAAGAGTGTGTGTCACCTGGGTGACGTCGTTGGCGATGTTGAGGCCCTCGACCTCGGCGGCGACGGCGCGGCACCGCGCGGATGAGGAAACGGAAGCGGAGCCGATGCGCGTGAGGAACCCCGGGCCGCGGGTGAGGACGAGCCGGGAGTTAGGTCCTCCCCGGGGGAGCGACGGGGACGGGAGGGGCTGCCGCTGCGCCGGGCCGGGGAGGACGCCGAATCGGGCGCCCGAGGAGGCCGCGGCGGCCGCGGCGGCGGCGGCGGAGGGCGACGACCACGACGCCATCGCTCGCGTGCCTCAGGGAATCGCACTACCAGCAGGAGAGATTCGGAGGTACGGGTGGATGGATGGTTGAAGAGTGGAGTGGGCGCTGGCAGTCTGGCACCCCCGCCGGCTTTTCGTTTTGTTTTGGGGTCAAATCGCGTTGCGCTTGCGCCATGGGCCAAAGCCAAAGCGAACAAAAATACCCCAATCGTATATGGGATGACCCTTTCCATCATCCGGGACCAAGCAGAGGAGGAGGACAACTATTCGTCGCTGCACTCGTGGCCCTTCCTTAATCCAAACTCATTCAGCGATACTTTTTTTAGAAAAGTTATTATTCAGTTAAAAAATTTCGTCTTTCGTCCTCGTTTATTTACTTAGCAAATCGGCGGTTTTGTTTTGTTTTTACTCTCTCTCTTGTAGAGTTTGTAGTCTTGGTTTTACAATATGAGTAATTGAGTACTAGATACCCCCCTTCGTTCCAAAGATACTGTCGGGAATAAATCCCCAATACCCACAAAGAAGGAAAACGATGGACTGGGATTCCTAGTAATCCTAGGACTTATACTATATAACTCTACTAGAACTCCTCATTATATCCGACTAGTTATCCTGCCTCCTGGAGTATATAAAGGAGCGTAGGGGTATCTAGATGGGCAGCTCAGAACCATCGTCAATAGCCAACAACTAGGCTACGCAACACCTAAGCACAAGACGCAATATACAACTCCCCAAATAGGACGTAGGGTATTACGCTACTCGGACGGCCCGAATCTGTATAAATCCGTGTCTTGTGTCTCGCTTTTACCTTCGAGTTCCAGGTCCGACAATTCCCCACCAACCAATCTACTACCTCAGGTACCCCTTGATAGGTTACCGGATATAAAACACCGACAAATACTCCATTCGTTTCAAATTGTAGGTCGTTTTAGCTTTTCTAGGTGTATCTAGATAAAGTGTATATCTAGATGTATGATAATATGCATAAATCTAGACAACTAAAACGATCTACAATTTGAAACGGAGGGAGCACCATTCTTAACGGAGGGAGTACAATTCTTACGCTGCAGGTTCACTGTATTTGGACGGGATAATCCTCGTCTTCCCTGTCCAAAGAATATCCCACCACTTGCACGTGCAGTGGAAAAAATCTTAAATCAAAACAAACCTGTCGGCATGTTGTAGTCTAAATCGTTCGTAGACTCGTACGGGCTCAGAGCGGATCAGGCCATCATATCCTTTTCAAGTTTTTTATACATACGCGCTAGGCATGAATGGTGGTTCATGGTTGGCATGCCCTGATCGTATTTTCTCGGATGGTGTCTCTCGGTGACCTTTAGCACTCGGCCTATTTGTCATGCGAGAATCATAAGTTATGGAAAATGAAATGGTTTAGAAGTTGGTATGTATCCCCTTTGCCCAAATAAATGAAAAATGCAATATGTATGTTGTTTTTGTTAAGGTAAGTATTGACCGACAATTGGTATCATTATATTTGTATTTAAAAGTACTTGTTTACGACCTCGCAAAAAAAAGTACTTGTTTATGAACGAAAGCTTGTATTACAAAATTGACACGTTGATAAAGTAATTGTTAGTTAAGGTCTTGTCTTAGCGAACCAAAATGTGCCCCATATTCTGAGGCAGGATCTTAACATTTTTTTCTACTCTCACATGGATGTTCATCCAAAATTCCTATTGACCAAGCCTTTAGATAGGATCGTTCTAAATGACCCAATAACTACATTTTAATAGGATCCAATTGCTCTTAAACTTGTCCATGTTTTTTACTTAATCTGTTTGGCGACAATTGAGGAGAAATCTTCATTTATGGAGGGAGTTTTTAGTGTGATTCAGCATTAAATTTGATTCATTATAGACTTCACCACATACTCTGCCCTTCCCTTTTTGTCAAGGTTCAACATGGGCTATGATAGAATCAAGGACATGCAAGAAAAAAGAATAGACTCGGATCTTTGTTCAAAGGGATTAATGTTCTGCCGCCATGTTGCTAACTTCTCTTCGCCAGTAGGCCACTATTATCAGTCTATCACTGCTTATGGTTGGTTCTTTCCGTTTACCATTTCCTGATGGTGATGGGTCAACCTATCTCCCAAGTCCTTCGAAAGCCCAAAAGATCTGGAGTTCCTCAACAGCGTGGAGCAATACAGGGTAGGAAAACCATACTGTAGGTTCCATGCCACTGCTGTCATTGTCGTTGGGAGCTCTCAGCTCTGTCTGTGTTTACTTTGTCGAACGGTATTTTTCAAAACCCCAGACCCTAAAGAGCTACTTTGTTTTTTTTTCATATTGAACGACTAGGCTGTTTCTTGTTTGTTCAAAAGTGGCTGTCATGTACTCGATGTGGGCTGGGCTGAAGATCGCGACGGGCTTTAGTGGTGTCATGTACTCTACGTAAGCAAGCCCCTTCCGAGAAACCTATATAACTTCCACAATTTTTTTACATGACTTCCAATCCAACCATAAATAATAACTCATCCCCTAAGCCAACTATAAATAAATATCTGACCCTGTGGCCTGTTGAATTAGCATATTCAAAATGTTCTATCAGGGTTTAATAAGTTGTAAGAAAATATTGCACCGTGTATCACACATGGGAAAATCTATGTGAGGTGGGGAAGCAAGTCAAAAATAATATCTGATCTCCGTGCAATGTTGAGTTAACATATTCCAAATGTTGAAATAGGATTTACGGATTGTTGAATCAAGTGTAAGGAAATGTTGATAGTATTCGTGGAGAAAGATTGATGGGCTGAAATGGTTGTGCTATATGGGTCTAACGGGTTTTAAAGTTGTGTGGCTTAATTAACTTCCGCAAGCCATATAGGAGCCCTAACCCCTGCCCTTTTGTCCAGTCTAGTGCTATTCCACAGAGTAAAATGTATGATCGGATCTCAAATTTGTTAAAATGTATTATTTTGGTCCCCGTACTTTCAGATTGCAGCATCAGTACACTAAACTTGTTTTGTCGTCGCAGGTCCAAACGGCCTTAACCCGCTCCAATTGCCGATGTGGCTGTCCAACCTAGAAACGAACATGGAAATGGAAAGGGCAGATGACGGGACGAGGATATGAAAAAAAAAAAACTTCTTCTCATATCTCTCTCACATTGCAGCCCCTTGCCTCTTCGTTTCCCTCTTCACGGAGGGAACGAGGCGTGCGATTCGGTCGGCGGCGGCGGCGATCGGCGACGATTGAAGGGGTACTGGTCGACGAGGAGTAGAGAGGCTGCACGCACTCCTCAATCTGGGCAAGAACACGGCAGCCGCGGTGGAAGATGGGGGCAAGATTGCGGCGGCAAGGTGAAGACGCACCTGTGTATGGTGAGTTAATCGAAGCCCAAATTCCCGTGTTTTAGCAACTCTAGATCGACATTATTAGCACCGATGTCTTGTTCTTGAGGTAGTAATCGATGGGTTTTTGTTTGCTAGGGTTTAGGTAGGTTCTGATTTTTCTAGGAAAAAGGTTCGGCCTTTTGTAATCTGTTCATGCTTTTTTCCCATCTTGTGTTACTGATTGGCTCTGTGTGTGATTATTGTAGATAATGGTACTGAGGAGTTCTCTGTTGAAGTTCACCGTGGGGGATTCTTTGTTGGGCACGGCCATCTCAGATCATATGTGGGTGGGAAAGTCAGCTGGTTTGATCATGTTGAAACAGACACTTGGTCTCCACTGTGGCTAGATCAATTTGTTGAGGATTTAGGGTACTTAAGGACTGCAAATTTGAAGATTTATTGGTTGTTACCAGGGGAAGATATTGCAGATGGACTCAGGGTCATTGATTGTGAAAGAGATATGAGAAGAAGGTTTTTTTTTTTGCATATTTACCTCGTCCCGTCATCTGCCTTTCCACGTTGGTTTCCAGGTTGGACAACCACGTCGGCAATTGGAGCGGGTTAAAGCCCGTCTGGACATGTGATAATTCTGCAATTTGAGAGTGTGGGGACCAAAATGACACACCTTGAGGTCCGGCCATGCATTTTACTCTATCCCACACCTAAATTCCAGTTCTTCTGAGATTGTATTCCAGCTAAATTCCAGTTCTTCTGAGATTGTATTCCAGCTATCAATTAGTCTTGCTATTGGTACGATGAAGGTGCTTAGCCATGATGAGTAGTAGTTTCCTCTTTTAGGATTCAGTTGCTTACTTGCTCAGTCAGAAGTCCCTCCCAGTGTTTTTCCCGATGTGTTAGGATTGAGGGACGTCAGTCATGTGCGTTGAGGAAAGGGATTTCGTTGTGGGATTGCCAACAGAAAATTGATTTTATTTTGGATACCCTTCCTCATGAAGTGTGAATGACATGAGAAAACAATCTTCTCAAAATTAGGACACTTCCCCTCGCTATGCTTTTAGAGTTGGGCATTTGGGTGACAATCGGGCTGAAGTAGTGAAGAAGAGCCTTGAAAGCCCCACTGCCAGAATTTCCATCGTTCCCTGCAATTATCTTCCCCAAATCGGCCGCTTGCTCAAAGGCAGCCACAATTCTGAAACCAGCATCGACTGCACAATTTATTCATCATGAACAACAAAAACTGGAACTGGGTAGTGGTACATCGATCTAAGGATCCAATTCAGGCGCCGGTTTTCAGCCGGATCATTCGTCGTCGGCGATGCGGACGAGCTGCTTGCCGACGTTGCGGCCGTGGAAGAGGCCGATGAGCGCCTTGGGCGCGCTCTCGAGGCCCTCGGCGACGTCCTCGACGTAGGCGATGGTGCCGTCCCTGATGTATGGCAGCACCCACGCCTCGTACTGCGGGTACAGGTGCTTGTGGTCGGGCTCGATGAACCCCTGCATCCGGAGCCGCTTGCCGATGACGGCGGAGAGGTTGCGCACGGCGTCCTTCTCCCCTTCCCTCAGGTTGTACTGCGAGATGAACCCGCAGACGGCGATGCGGCCGTGGACGCGCATGTTGAGCAGCACGGCGTCGAGCATGGCGCCGCCCACGTTCTCAAAGTAGATGTCGATGCCCTCCGGGAAGCACCGCTTGAGCGCGGCGGCGAGGTCGGCCTCCTCCTTGTAGTTGAAGGCGTCGTGGAACCCGAATTTCGTCTTGAGGAGCTCCACCTTCTCCTTAGACCCCGCGCTGCCGACGACGTGGCACCCGGCGAGCCGCGCGAACTGGCCCACCAGCTGGCCCACGGCGCCGGAGGCCGCGGAGACGAAGACGGTCTCGCCCTTCTTCGGCGCGCAGATCTCGTGGAACCCCACGTAGGCGGTGAGGCCCGGCATGCCGAGGATGCCGGTGTAGTAGGACAGCGGGACGCCCCCGCCCTCGCCGCCGTGGGAGATCTTGGCGAGGAAGGCGGTGGCGGGGGGCTTGACGACGCTGTAGTCCTCCCAGCCGGTGATGCCCCATACGAGGTCCCCGGGCGCGAGGCGCGGGTCGGAGGAGTCGAGCACGCGGGCGACGCCGTAGCCCGTGATGACGGAGCCCGGGGTGAAGGCGGCCGTGTAGGACTCCCGCAGCGGGCGCGACATCTTGGGCCGCATGTAGGGGTCGCAGGAGAGGTAGAGGTTGCGGACGAGGACGGACCCGGGCGGGTCGTCGCCGGCGAGGCGGAGGGGCACCTCGGCGCCAGGGAGCACCTCCATGTGCTCCTCCCGGGGGTACCCCTCCACGTAGTCCTTGAGGATCACGCGCCGGTTCGCCGCCGTCGCCGCCATGGCTCGTGCTCGATCTGTCTGTCCGCGCGGCTCTGCTTTGCTCTGCTCCGATTGATCCCGCGTGGTGGGGATTGCGATTGCGATTGCGACTGGTGATGTGAATTATTGGGAGACACGGGCGGTGGGTGAAGGGGTCCACTTGGCATCTCGAGGATCATTACGTTTCAATATTCACGTGATGTTTTGTCTCGGCGTCCTTCTTCCGTGATAAGTACTTCAGTGTTGTTGGATAAGGGCCGGCCGGCCGGGGAATGCTACTGTGGTTCCGTTTCCGTTTGGGACGGTTTCTTCCAAAATAGTTTTACCGGTAAAACTAAAGTCGGTGAAGTCAAAATACGGCTTCATATCATAGTGTCCCGTTTTGCGCAAAACATGTGAAGTTGAAGTTAAGCCTACCAGATTTCATGCCATAGTGTCCCATTTTGCGCAAAACAGGTGAAGCTGAAGTCAAGCCTACCAAACAGATCTAAGAATGGCACTTCTTTTTGGTAAAATGGTAAATTCGTTAGTTGTTTTATAGAAAAAGTTGCAAGTCTAAGCAACCGTATCCGTATGCTTCAGATACCTCGCCCTCGGTACCAGGATCCAGTACGGCTTGTTTGGGCCAGCCTACGGCGGGCTCATTCATTTTGGGACGGCCGAAGAGGAGGCCCGACCTAATTAATTTGGGCGCAACAGTAGTAGCCCAAATTGTAATGGGTCCAGCCCGCCTAACGCCCAGGTCTTCCACATTTTTAGTGCGTGCGTGGTAGACTGATTGCAGGATTCCGCAGTGTATTTGCCATTCGCGGTCCAGCACCAGATCGGCCCAAGCCCGATCATGGTCAGTTTTCTTGAGCCGAGCCGCCTCTGACGCTCGCCGAGCCGCGATTCAAAATGGGCCAAGTTAAAAAGCTGAATGGACAAAACAGAAATGGCCGTGAAATACTGAAAATCGACCCATAACATAACAGAGAGAGAAAAAAGACATGGATAATAGAGAAAATTTAAGCCCTCAATTTTTAAAGAAAATAAACTGCTGCTATGAAGAAATTCCGTTTCTCTTTTCCAAAACGATTCGTGCTTTCTCCCGAGCCTGGTTCGTCGAGTCAGTTTGTACAGGATGCCGTGGACAAGTACTCGAGTACAACACGCTGCACGCCACGAACCACCAATCGATTTTGAATAACCAAAATCACTGCGACAACACTGTAGTATACTGTAGCATTTCGTTTGTATTTGTAAATTATTGTCCAAATATTAACTAATTAGGCTCAAAAGATTCGTCTCGCAAAGTACAACCAAACTGTGCAATTAGTGTTTGATTTCGTCTACATTCCGTACTGCATACATGTACCGTAAGTTTGATGTGATGGGGAATCTTCTTTTTGCATAGTGCTAAAGTTGGGATTTTGGGTAATTAAATATGGCTCAAGTTGCCAAGTTGATATGGGTCACGTGTGGTGTGGACGTCGATCTGATACTGCCGCCGAGCAGCTTGTTGCTAGGCTGCTAGCTGTTAGATTTGACTTAATCCAGCATTAGTCTTAAATTGGATCTTAGCTTAGTGATCACTAATCAAACTATGCGGAAGCTTAGATTAGACTAACCATAGCTTGTAGATGCCATTAGCTCCTCTGTTGTCGTAGCAGTAGGTTGATGTAGATGAAGTAAACGTGATCTTCACCAGCTTAAGAGCTTTAGGGCTCTGATCTTCACCAGCTTAAGAGCTTTAGGGCTCTCTGTCGGTGAAGGCTTGTTTGGTAGAGCTTCGGCTTCTCACAAAACGGTTTCAGCTTCAGCTTCTTTGGTGGAGTGGCTTTTCTAGTGGAGCTGAAGCCGTTTTGCGAAACGTTTGGTAAAACGGCTTCTCAATGCAATATAGGTAATTTTATGATCACTTAATGCTTGAAGAGAGAGGAGAAGCCGATGAAGCTACTTTTTTCGGCTTCTCCTCTCTAGTGTAAGCCGTTTTGCGGCTTCTTCCCAGCTTTGTTGGTGAAGCCGTTTTGAAATTACACCTTTGGTAAGGTTTCACCAAAAGTCGGTGGAGAAGCACTTTGAGAAGCCCTACTAAACCGGGCCTTAGGTGTTGGTGACGAACGGCTTCCTCCTGGATGTCACCTTTGCTTGAACTCGACGTAGATGCAATCCACCGTTCCAGAACAGATATTCTTGATTGGTGAAGTTAGGATCTTGAGCTGCCCTAATTGACCGAAGTTTTGGTTCTCACGTGGGTTCGAATAAATGCATGAGGCACCCTCCAACTTCTACATATAGCATTGTAGGATCGGGGCCAAATCATGGATAGATACGTTAGTTGTACCTGCCGATCATGGTACGAGTCTGATCTGACATGAATTTTAGGTGGAAACTTGTTTCATAAGCTGGTGCAATATCCAACACTAGCTAACCCTGTTGTCTCGCGTGTGTGCTGGAGCTGGACATAGGGGTCTAACGTCAATTTTAAGGGGGTGTTTGGCAGCACTCCACCTCACAAAAATCAACTCCACTCCACCAGCTCCACACTTTCCCAACTCCACTCCACCAGCTCAAGAAAAATATGGAGCTGTTGTACGTGTTTGGCAGATTGTAGTGCTCCAGCTCTAGAAAATGATACTTTTTTTTGCAAATTGTCCATTATACCCTTGTTGTCGGACCCACCCGTCAGTGTCAATCGCAATATGAAGCCGCCGCCATCCCTTCATCTTCGTGATGCCGCCTGGTGGTGAACGGCCATCCGTCTGTCGTCCCTCCACGGATCGCCTCGCCTCCGGTAGGCCAACCCCTTGCTCTCCCGCTCTTGATGTGCATACGTCGAGATCCTGAGGCCGGAGCACCGTCCCGACCATCTTCGATGAGGGGAATCGAACGAGAGCAGGCAAAATTGAGCGGGGTATGGCAAAATCGAGTCGAGATAGGGAGAAATTGTGCTAGGACCTGAGAAAATTGAGTGGGATTGGCAAAATCTACCATGGGGTAGGGAGACCACCAGAGGCGAGCGGCGTGGCTAGGAGCCCCAGTGGCATGCCATGGCGCGCGACCATGGCGTGTAGGGGTGGTGTTGCCGCAGGGGATGGCGGAAGGGTACGAGCCGGCTCACGTAGGCGTCGGAAGGCACGGGTACCCCCTCCTCGCGGTGGGAATGGCTAGCCCGCTGGTGGAGCGCGGGAGCAGCCACGGAGTGGCCGCGGCAATGCTGGAGGAGACATAGCTCATCGAGGCGCGTTGGTTGCAGGCGCCCGTTTCCTCAAACAAGAGGAAACAACTTTTGCATGGCCCGCCTGCACGCGATGGTGCCCGTGAGAGGGGGGGCAGCGGCGAGTGGTTCTCATTGGCGAAGGGCGTAGCCACCCGCTGCTAGTCGCGCGGGGACGGGGTCGGGGAGCGTGACCGTGTGGAGGAGGCGGCGGAGGCGCTGGAAAGGCGCGGGGTGGAGGGCACGGGTGTGGAGAGGTACTGGGTGTCGGTGTTTAAACTCGGCAAGCTACCAAGGGGAGTACCCAAGATAATAGATTGGTTGGTGGGGAATCGCCGGACCTAGAACTTGAAGGTAAAAGTGAGGACACAAGACACAGATTTATATAGGTTTGGGCCGCTTGAGTAGCGTAATACCCTACATCCTATTTGAGGTGTTGTATATTGCGCCCTGCGCTTGGGTGTTGAGGTATGAGGATTTGGTCATCTATTGTCCCTGCTGATCTAGGTACCCCAGCCCTCCTTTATATACTCCAGGGGGCAGGATAACTAGTCGGTTATAAGGAGGAGTCCTAGTAGGATTATGTGGTATGAGTCCTAGTAGGATTACAGAGGAATCCTAGAAGGAGTCCGTCTTCTTCCTTCCTTACGGGTACTAGGGATCTATCCCCGACAAGCCCCCGAGCGCTTCATAGTCTAATGCAGCAGTCTTCGAGTACTTTTCAGATCCTCGCTGAGTAGTTTTGGTACTCTTCGAGTATTTTGTCTGGCTTAATCTTCAAAGTTCCTCAAAGCTGCCATAAGGCTATGGTGTGCTCAAGCCCTTAATCGTCTTGATTTTGTAATCTTCATCTTTGGAATGTGATATGGAGGGCGGCGGAAGTCGCACTCCATATGGAGTAGCCCCCGAGCCTTAGGTTGAATCAAAGAATCAGGCTGAGGGTCAATAAATCTTCAATCTTATTCTTTCATTTTGAAAAAAAAAATCAACGGTTGGGTGTAGCTTACCAGCCCCCGAGCCTTAAAATGATTGAATAATCAATTCAAGGATCTTGAATCTTCACGCAAGTCATCATCCAAGTAGTTTTGCGGCATCCAGCTCCCGAGCTTTATGCGCCAGGTGAGCTGTGTAAGTCACGTCGAGTAGTTATTGACGCTTAGCCCTTGAGCTTGGGAACTAGCTGTGCCTTTGGAGGTACGCTTAGCGTCCTGGAGTGTCGTCGCCGAAGCTTGAGCTGAAAGAAAAGATGCATACATTATGTAGCATATTTGTAGAATATTGAAAACTACCGAAATTTATTCAGTGATCAACATAAAATGTTTTGTGTCATACTCTTGCTTCGTCCATATTTCTCCTGAGTAGTTAGCCTGTTGCGTTTAGACTCTCGGTCTCTGTGTAGCCGTAGCCACTGCGTGGCGAGATCTTTGTCTCTTGTACGTGTACGGGCACTATTGTTTGCACAGTTGAGAATTTTATCTCGTGTATGTGTGCTAGCATTTAGGCATGATAGATGATCTAAGTTTTTCACGAATTAAGGCGTGTTCTACTCGAGAAGATTAGTGACCTTAAGAGAAGACAAAAATGAGTAGTCGGTATTGCGATAAAAGAGACTGCGCGATTGTACATAACAGTTTGGTGCCCTCCGACGAGTAGAGCGCGTGTTGTGCGCAAGAGTTTGCTGCCCTCCGGCGAGTAGAGCGCGTGTTGTGCGCAAGAGTTTGCTGCCCTCCGACGAGTAGAGCGCGTGTTGTGCGCATAATATTTGTGACTCCTTAGGGTGTAGCCGTTGTGAGCCTCCAGTATTTAGTGCATCAAATTTGTGGCTATTGCCTCCAAAATTTGATGTACCAAACTCGTGACGGTACCTCCAAAACTTAATGCATCAAACCTGTGGCCGTAGCCTCCGTAATTTGGTGTACCAAGCTTGCGGCTGTCAGTCAACATGCCCCAGGAATAGTTGGCAAAGTGTAGCTGTTTAGGGTAATTCCCGTTCAAGAGGCGTACACAAATAAGTAGTCACCGTGTTGCCTGCATTCGGAAAATAAGCCGGAAAATAATTAGAAAAACGACTTAGGTTGATTCGTGGACGATTGTCACTGAAGCCGTGCGGTCGTCGATGGAGCTGCAACGGTTTGTTGATGAAGCCAACTAGTCGGAGTCGATTTTGACTAGTTGTTGATCACGTGGAACCCGCCCTCGACTAGTTTTCTAGTCGAGATGAGTCGTCGAAGTAATCCGTCCTCGACCAGTTTTCTAGTCGAGATGAGTAGTCAAGTAGTCTGTCCTCGACTTGTTTTCTAGTCAAGATGAGTAGTCGAAGTAGTCGAGGTTGTCGTTGGCGCGTTGGCTTGCCGATTGTAGGTGTTTCCGCATGAGCTGTAATCTTGATCGGTGCGATCTTTGAAGTTGCCTTGTCGGATTTAACCGTGATAGGGACTCGCGGCTTATGCGGATGGAATTGCCCATGATCCAATTATTTTCCCAAGCTTCTCGACTCTACTTTAAATTGGAACTCGCCGACTTGCTTCTCGTCGAGTAAATTGATTTTGAAGATGAGGTCCTTCAAGCTCGCTCGATGATCTCGACGATCGCCCCTACCTAGCGCACCAGATATTGGTGTTTAAACCCGGCAACCTACCAAGGGGAGTACCCAAGAACTTGAAGGTAAAAGCGAGGACACAAGACACGAATTTACACAGGTTCGGGCCGCCTGAGTAGCGTAATACCCTACGTCCTGTTTGGGGTGTTGTATATTGCACCCTGCGTTTGGGTGTTGAGGTATGAGGATTTGATCCTCTGTTGTTTCTGCTGATATAGGCACCCCTACCCTCCTTTATATACTCCAGTGGGCGGGATAACTAGTCGGTTACAAGGAGGAATCCTAGTAGAATTACGTGATATGAGTCCTAGTAGTATTACAGAGGAATCCTAATAGGAGTCCGTCTTCTTCCTTCCTTGCAGGTACTGGGGATCTATCCCCGACACCGGGAGCTGACCTCCCGTGCTCGGTGGCGTGGGTGGCGCTCGGTCGTCAGCGGGACAGGGGGAGGGGCGGCGACATCATGTCCTCGATCGGGGATGGAGGGACTGTGGCGGTCGCGGGGGGCATGGCGGCATGGCAGAGGGTTGGCAGCGGTGACGCGGTCCATGGGGAACGACGGGGAAAAAGGACGGGAGAAGGGGAGGGGGTGATGGGAGGCTGAGCTTTTTCTTTTCTCGAACCGTTATTTGTGTAATGAGTGGCAATGGTGGGTAGGAGCAACTCCAAAAGTATCCTAAATTTTTTTTCCCAAAACTATGTATTGGGGGTTCTCCCAAAAAAAAATTCCCCCCAAAACATATCAGTCCACAACAGATCGCTAATAAATAGCCCCCAATATTTCAAACACAGGCCATGTCATCATATTGGGCCCATCGGAAGGGACGCGCGGGCGTGCGGGAATCAGGATTGGGGGAGGAACCCCAACGCTAAAATATACGCGGTGGCAAGCTGTTTTTTAGCGTCGCTAAAAAATCGGAAAGGTTTAGGTGGATTGTTGGAGTTCATTTTTTCTCTCTTTTTTCCTAAAAAAGGTATTAGGGGTAAGATTAGCAGCCTCTTGAAGTTGCTCTAAATAACCACCAACTCCATGAGGAGGTCTGAAACTGGAGTTTTTAAGGGTCCGTTTGGGAGCTCTCCACCTCCCAAAAACCAGCTCCACTCCACCAGCTCCAAACTTTTCCAGCTCCACTCCACTAACTCCGGAAAACATGGAGTTGATGGATGTGTTTGGTTGATTGCAATGCTCTAGCTCCAAAAATATGAAGATTTGTTGTGAATAGTCTATTTTACCCATCGTAAATGGATCCACATGTCATCCTCTCCTCTTTTCTCCTCTCCTCTCCTCTCCCCCTCTCTTCTCTCAGGCGACCACCGAGCAGTACGCGTTTCAGGATGGAACGGCCAGCACAAACTTGCAGGTGAGACTGTGATCCTGAAGCCACTAAACTGAATTGAACAATCGTTCCGAGCATTATCCTAACGTAGTTGGGTTTGCATTCTTTCTCCAGCAAAGGAACTTCTGGGAGGCTCTGAACATCAGTGGCAGCAGCAGCGACGAGTGAAGCTCTGAATCTAACAGTCTGTGGCCTTGTTTACTTCCCTCCCAACTTCCAACTTTGGCACTATGCAAAAAGAAGATTCACCATCACATCAAACTTGCGGTACATGCATGGAGTACTAAACGTAGACGAAATCAAAAACTAATTGCACAGTTTTATTGTACTTTGCGAGGCGAATCTTTTGAGCCTAATTAGACAATATTTGGACAATAATTCACAAATACAAACGAAACGCTACAGTGTTGCTACAGTAATTTAGGTGCACCCAAGTTGGGCAACTAAACAAGGCCTGTGTAGTGTGTAGGCCCTTGGAGACGACGAATCCCTTTGCCATCATCCTTCCTGCCTGTAGGGTGCTGTAATTCTTTTTTCATATTTTCACCGCGATTAGTATTCTCAAGATAGCAGTAACAGCCATCATCTGATAGTTTAATTAAAATTTGTGTATAAGACGAATACTCCTCTGCTCGCCCTCGCCAGCAGATGGCCTCCTGCAGCGCGCTCCACCCTTGCTTGTTCTGCAGGCTCCAGTCTGCGCCCGCCGAGACGGCATCAGTGGCATGTCGCGACATCTGGTCGCCCGTCTGAGCACAACATCAGTGGCATGTCGCGGCGGTCGATGACCTCCGAGACGGCCTTGGCGCGGGCCTCCTTGGCAACGGAGTCCGCCTCCGTCCAGATCTCCTCGGGCGACCCCGCGGGAGCGCGTCCAGCACGCGGCGTGGTGAGCTGGGCTGTGCGCTTACCTCGCCGCGTCCACGCCGGCCATCCGCGGCGCCGGCGAACCAACCAGATGGGGATGCGCCCGGGCTAGATGACGCGGATGCAGTCCAGCGCCCAGATGGGGCTCCGCAGCCTCCGGTTCCTCGACAAGACCTCCGACGGGAAGGAGGGGTGGAAGGTCGTTGAGGGTTGCGTCAACGAGATGACAAAGGGCAGCGGGCGACTCGAGAAGGAGAGGTCCGGCGCGGTCTGGCGGGGGCGAAGAGGTCCGGCGGCGCCCAGCACTGCCTGGCCTGCGGGGAGGAGTCACGGGGAAAGAGAAGGGCCGCGGATGGGGGTGTTTTGTTTCTGATTGCGAACCGGTACGTGTGTAACCGATGGCAGTGGTGGGTAAATATCCACCAACTTCATGAGGAGGTTTGAAAAGGGAGTTTTTGGAGCACCTCCTGAGGTACTCCAAGAAAAACGTGGATCTGACCCCTACTCCATGTTTTTCACGGAGCTGGAGTTGCTGGAGCTAGACGTGTTTGGCTGCGAAACTTTTGGAGTTAGTGGAGTGGAACAATTTTTCCTGGAGTGGAGTGCTCCCAAACAGGCCCTAAGTACTCTTGAGGTACTCCAAAAAAATGTGGATCTGACCCCTAACTCTACCTTTTTTCTGGAGCTGGAGGTGATGGAGCTGGACGTGTTTGGCTATGAGTTTTTTGGAGTTGGTAAAGTGAAGCTAATTTTGCTAAAGTGGAGTGTTGTCAAACGCCGTTAAATTTCATCGGCTACTCAGGCTCAAAGCCCTGTCATCGACGCTCATGCGTGTTAGAAAAAAACGAAGTAACGAGCAAAGAGAATTAGTAATTGAACAGACTGTTGCCGTATACACTAATCCATGAATATCAAAGAGGATTTTTTTATAAGAGGAATGGTCAAATATTGTAAAAAAATCAACAATGATAAATATTTTGATATCAAGTGAGTAGTTCCCTAACAGTACAGTGTTGCCATGCGTTACAAATATATTATAGCACAAGCTAATGCTTAAAGTATATTTTAGAGACCATGTCGATTCACTAAACACCATTTGTTTATGTCTGGAGGAAGTACTCTCATCTTTTTATCACAGTAATACTGAACATGTCGCTCAGTTTGGACTCATCCTGCATTTTCATTTTAAACACATGCTAGGATTTAAAAAGGACGTAAGTTGACTTACAATTAATCAAATTAATTACATATACACTTAGCGTCTAAACACTGTACTAATAAATCCAAGTACGTTTTACTAATACGGAATTGATTCCCATAATAATCAGTAAAAGTTGAATTAGGAATATATTCTAAAAGAAATCAATATTTCAAATTTTACTGCCAACACATTTTTTAGTTGATTTTTTTTGAGGATAATAACTAAATAAATGAAGTAGTATATTCTGGTGTGCTTGTGAATTTTTTTTTGTGTGTGTTTCGATGAGGAAATGTGCCCCTTTTCTCTAACACGCCAAAAGCTATCGGCTGAAAAACGTCCTTGTGATACGGAAATGGTGAGAAGCTGCTCAGTCTCAGTGCGAAAAAAAAAAATCAATGACGATCCTTTTCGAATTCGATCCAAATCACGCACACCGACGTTTCAACTTTATAGATCTTCAAAACAAAAAAATGTTTCAGCTTTATACAATTTTCCGAACTTCTTTATATGTGCGCCAAGGATTCGGACGAAAAGGTGCCCATCTTTCCGGAGACGAGCGAGAGGAGCAAGCCGCGAATTGTTTATCACCGGCGTGATTCGCAAGGTGAGCCAGCCGCACCAATCGCCGGAGCAGGAGATCCCGGACGGTGACTCTCCACCGGCACCGGTTGATGGCCGATAGGAAATTTTTCCCGTTTTGGAAGCACATGGGTGTGGGGTGTCACGGCCGCACCTTTTTTTTGTTCTTGGGCGCTGGTCAGGCTGTCACCGTCGGGTATCTTCTTCTTCTTCTTGTTTTTTTTGGAACATCTTCTTCTTCTTCTTCCATCTCCCTATTTTTACTCGAAAGTCCCGTGCTCCACTAGGGGTCCTATCCGGATTCGTAGGGACACCGGACACCCCGCTTCCCGCATCGAAATCTGGGTGGGGTGGGATCCATGGCGGCGGCGGAGGGGACGAGGAAGAAGGTCATCATCGACACCGACCCCGGAATCGGTCCGTAATACCCTCCTCTCATCTTCCATTCTAGATCGTTCGTGTGCCGTTGCCGACTGACAGACCAGTGTGAGTCGTTGGGCGGCGGAGCAGATGACGCGATGGCCATCTTCGTGGCGCTGCGGTCGCCGGAGCTGGAGGTGCTGGGCCTCACCACCACCTTCGGCAACGTCCACACCGCCCTCGCCACGCGCAACGCGCTCCACCTGGTTCGTCAGTTTCCTCCCCCCACCCGTGACCGCTCCCGACTCCCCTCCATTCGTCTGCATGCAAACTTGTTGCTCGATGGGATCACATCACACTGGCTCATGCGTTTCAGCTGGAGGCTGTTGGCCGGACCGACATCCCCGTCGCGGAGGGATCCCATGTAACAATCAAGGTAGTTACTACTCAACATTGCAACTTCAGGCAGTGGCAGATAATTGCCGTGATCTAGCAAGTGGAAAATCGTGGTGATCAGTAGTTTTCAGATGGGCTGTTCATTTACCGTATCATCTTGGTCAACAATTGACTGTTTCTTTCCCTGTACACGGAACGCAGAAAGCCTCCAAGCTGAGGATTGCTAGCTTCGTTCATGGCTCAGACGGTCTGGGAAACCAGGACTTCCCTGCACCGGCTACAAAGCCGGTGGATCAGACGGCTGCTGCCTTCATGGTTGAGCAGGCAAACCTGTACCCCGGACAAGTTACCATCGTCGCCCTCGGTCCACTGACCAACCTTGCTCTGGTCTGCTCTGCTTTGATAGCTTGCTGTAATAGATGCATCTAGTATTGCAGTATCACTGTTCCCATCTAAATTGTCTGACTTCCTCCAATGGAAATTCCAATGTCTCATTTCCTAGGCGATCGAGCTTGACCCTTTGTTCCCCAAGAAGATAGGGCAGATAATTATTCTCGGTGGTGCGTATTCGGTCAATGGAAATGTCAACCCTGCAGCTGAGGCAAATGTGAGGGCCCTCCCTTAATTTCTCTGATAGCAATCTTTCAATCATTAGTTACCACGTGGTTACATTACATGGTTTTTACTCGAGCCTGCACATGGAGTTGGCAGTTACCACAATTTGAGATATCCTTGCTCCTTGCTTCAGAGCTGTCACTAATGTATTTATGTTTATCAACAGATATTTGGGGATCCTGACGCGGCAGATATCGTGTTCACCTGTGGTGCTGATATTTTGGCCGTGGGACTAAATGTAACCCACCAAGTAGTTCTTACAGGTAACCTGGGGGGTCGCATTCTTCCTACTCAGGATGTCTTTTGCAGTTCTGCATCAAGCTGTTCAGATTAATGAGTATTAGAGCATACAAGTGCAAGCATAATGGACCTAACGTGCTATGTATAGCTTCTATTTTCATCTTACTCCACTACAACTAGTTGCATGGTATCATCTTTAGCTTAAGATTTTGCATGTATGATTGTTTTTTCCTAATCTACTTCTCATTAGCCCTTGTTATTTCAATAGCGATGAATTGATAAAGGTAGTGTCCTATTCGATATTATCATATTAGAATATCTCTTTTTTTCAGACACAGTGCACCGCCCACTGGCTTTCAATGCTTCTGTAGTAATCTAGTATGAAGTGACAACATTGTAATTGTTCTTTGGCTAGTGGAGTATATCAAACCCAAAATGATTGGAAGTATATGTTAATTACTTAATTGGCATGTCTAACTTGCCATGCCATGTATTAGAACACAAGTGCTCTGGTGGTCTGACAACTCAATGGCACATGGACACATTCCTTTTATTGCAGATGCTGACCGGGAGAAGCTTGAACAGTGTGATAGCAAATACGCTCGCTACTTATGCAAGATAATGGGCATTTATTTTGATTACCACAAGGATGCTTACTTCATAAAAGGTTTGTATATATTAGTATGATAGGAGGAGGCCAAAATGGTTCAGTAAAAGAACTTGTAGAAGGGACAGATGAGAACCTGGAAAACCTTGTCTCTTGACTTCACATTGAAATGCTTGCAGGAGTGTATCTCCATGATCCGACAACGCTTATTGCTGCAGTAAATCCGTCACTGTTGACTTACACAGAAGGTGTCGTGAGGGTGCAGACGGTTGGAATCACAAAGGGTCTTACAGTTTTCGACAATACCAAGAAAAGGTTAGCTAAACACATGGAAGAAAATGCACAAGATTTAAGTATGCATTTATGTGCTCCTAATCCTGTAGTTCACTTGTGACGGATTCATTCCTATTGCTTTCCGAGCTCGCTCTCGCATGGCATATAGCACACTCAAGCTCTGTGCTGTGTACATAATGGAGAATTCAGTCCGGTGTGCTGATCATCCCGAGCTGATTTTTCAGGTACGGGGAGATCACAGCCTGGACCGGCATGCCGACCGTGAAGGTTGCGGTCACCGTTGATGCCCCCGCTGTGGTGGAGCTGATGATGCAGAGGCTGATGACGGATGATTAATCGACGACTGCTGATTTGCACGACCTGAGACCGATTGCTGGATAATCCCTCTGTTTGCAGTGCATCCTAGGGCGGCGGCTCAAGATGAGTCCTGATTGAAGCTGATGCTGGATTATGCAGTGCTGCTCGAAAGAAAGCACTTTGTACTTATAACATTGAGGGATGATGTGCCTTTGTTTCTTTCAGACTTTGAAGTCTATAAGAAAGAAAGAAGCGTTGGAAGCATACATGTGTAACACCAGACATGCATTGTGTTTGTGGCTTGATGCATATATGTTGGTCCCTGAAACCTTCCTGACGACTCACCGTTCAGCCCCTCCCACATGAACCCTCAATTCTGAACCCAATGGTGTTGGAAGTGGATGCAGGCAGGACAAACTTTATGAAAAGCTGATCACCGAATATTAGAACTTTATGCGAGCAAATATGGACACAGAGTTTTTGTCAGCCTGGTCAAAATGTAAGCTTGATTAGTTGGGAGCACGAGAGGCACGAGCACCAAACCAATTATACTACCGGGCCCAAGCTGGGTCTTAGTTATAATTTGTTCATCACCGCATCCCGTGGTCTCGCGCTGAACAGCTTTGGATGCACCCTTCTCTCTCGCTCTCTGTGTTCAACACCAGGTGGACTCGGGTCCCGCATGTCATAGCAAATATGCTCGCTACCATGCATTAGCAACTGACGACGGGCAAATTCAGCCTCTATCTGTGCTTCAGACAAGGCTGGATATAAACCGAGAGAGAATTCAATTTCTTGGATTGAGCCTTCTGAATGGATTTGCAGGCATTTGGAGATGAATGCGTGGAGTGGCATGCCTACCGTGAAGGTTGCAGTCACCGTCGATGCCCCTGCCGATGATGCAGAGGCTGATGGCGGATGATTAGTAGCATCAACAGCAAGCCAGGGGCACCGGGGATCATCACCCGATTTGCAATGCAGCACTCAACCACCCAAATGGACTCCTGAATGCACTTGTGTTGTATTATTATGCAAATTCTGTTAAAGATTACACCTTGTTCTTACTACCTTGGGTGATGAAGCACCTTTTGTTTCGTCGAAAGATTTGCAGTGTAAGGAAGTAAAGTTGGAGTTAGTATCTTTGTGGAATTTCTTGGCATAAGATGCATACCTGAAAACGGCAGACATGAATTGACTCATCATTATGCCACATCGAATCAAACTCGTACTGTATAGCACCAATCAAAAAGTCTGTTGCAATGTGCAGCATAACGGCTCATCTATAGAGACTTCATTGTTCATTGCATTGTTCATAGTACGATATACATATGTTACAATGTTCAAGAATTGACTTTAAGCAATGCTTTCAGTCTTCAGTACAAAGTATCTCTCAAAATTAGCACGGTACAGTTTACTTCAAACTGTATTTCTTATCACTAATGCTCAGCTAACTTAAAACTCCCTACAGCTCAGTGGCACACCTTAATTTTGTGCTAACTTGAAGTTTCCGAAGCTCACGTACAGGTTCACAAAAACGTGCAGGAAAATGGCCTGGACTTCTAGGGAGGTCCGTGTAGTTGTCCTTTCCAGAAGCCTTTTTGCTCAATCTCTATTGCCCAACTGTGGCATTTATTCAGCCTCTATGTCTAATATCCTCCTCAAATATTCCAATTGCTCAAACTCACCTTGGAGCTCGTCCCACTGTAATTGTCAAGGGAAACAAAACAATAAGTCCATATCCTGGTTAGCGCCAGAACAGAAAGAAAATCTTTCAGCTATTTGATGGGTTCAAAAATCTACTGCAGAATTCAAGCTAGAGCCTAGAGGGCAGAGATCCTGATGACAACATATTAGGTTACTCCTTGCTATCCACTTTTGCTTTAAGAGTTTGTACTTCAATTATAACAGAGTGCAGAACAGGTGCATGGACTTTGAAGTTCAGATGGAAGCATAAAGAGAATAAAAAAAGGAATTAAGAACATATCACATGGTGCTTTCAGCAAATGACTTGCAGTACCTAAGTTTGGAAAACAAAAACTACGGCACCAATTTCTAACACTGGAATATGAAACTCTGGTCTGAAATATCCTAACGCTACAGTAGACTAATCCAAAAATATTTGTGAATCATAAAAAGGTAAGTGTAAATTTATATAACTGGAATATGAAACTCGGGTCTGAAATATCCCAACACTACAGACTACAGTAGAGTACTCCAAAAAAAATCTGTGAATCATAAACAGATGAAAGGGTAAATTTAGATAACTGCCAGTTAATACCACAAATGGCTATGAACATATAACTAACCTCTTGAAGAGACAAGGAAACTAACTTCCACCCAGAAGTAGTAATGTAGCGACGTTTAAATGCTGTATGGCCTAAAGGTGTACCTGCAAAATTAGCACACTTCAATTAGTTTATTCTGTGATATTTCAGTAAGATGACAGGAAAAATGTCAGCCTGAAGCTCCAGGATGGCACACAAAAGCAACAGAAGCATACCTAAATTCCTGGAGAAGTGTGTTGGCCCATCTATCTCAAATGCAAGCTTCTCATCAACTAACACAGCATCAACTGTGTAACCGTCAATTGCATATTCCCTAACCCATTCATGCCCTGTACTATATAGAAGACGACCAACCTCCTTTTGAAATGAAGAAGTTGTCTTCTGATTGAACCTTTTGCTCTTTCCTGCTCTTGTTATTTTCTCCTCAAGATCACTCCTTAAGCACAGTCCAAGATTTGGGTATTCAAGCTTCAAAGACTGGTTTGCAAGATAAACTTGTGAGGCAAACATCATGTCTTCTCTATACTGATCGGAGACCCGTTGCTCTTCAAATTGACTCAGAGTTCTCCAGATATGTAAAAAGAATGGACGGTCCATTTTCCCAATTACTGCATAGGACCAAGCAATATTCCCAATCTGATCTCGACCGAAGTTCAGAGGACGGTCCATCTCTTGATGCATGCTTGATGTTACATCAGACACATGGCATTGGAACCTGGCATCATTCTGAAAAGCAGCATCTAGTGCATCAAGCAAAGGATGGGGGCACTCATTCAGAGAAGCACATCCCCACAAGAACTGAGCAAGCTCTTGCTCCTTGAAGGTTTGCAGTATCTGTGCTGCTCTCTGGGCCAGAGCTGAGAAAAGGCCTGGTGCTGATTGGCGCATGGATGCGAATGCTCCAGCAACATTGGCAACATTCTGTGCATTGAACTCTTGAACCTTGGTTATGGCAACATCAGCGATCCTATCCATCTCTGATTGGTAGAGCAGGTCGCCACCAATCTTGGACAAGGCCCAGGCTATGTTGGAGATACCCTGTGGCGAGCACTCAGGCAGGGCCACCATGGCCATACCCACGAGCATGGACATGTCCCTCTGACGCGCAAAGGCGAGCCGGTGCGTCTGCATCATGGACACCGCTTCCATGTTCTTGGCAATGCGGTGGAGTGCGGTGGCAATGTTGAGCGGCGTGAGTGGCGACGGGCTGAGACCCTTGGCGACATCGGCAATCACCTCCGCCGCGAGGGACAGCACCTCGTCGGCGGTCTGCGCCTGGACGATGGAGCGGTTCAAGGACACCTCCCTGCTCTTGTTGGACGGCGCGGCCGAGAACCTGGACAGCGTCTGGACGAACGCCTCCCTGTTCCTCTGGCGCTTTTCGTCGAACATGCCGTCCGCGAACTGCGCGACCCGGAGCTCCAGGTCGTCCATGTCCCGCAAATCATCAACGACGTCATCGTCTTCTTCCTCTTCGTCTTCGTCTTCATCTTCGTCTTCCCGGGCAGCATCCAGCTGCTTCTTGCGGCGCTTGAGCTCGGCGGCCGCCTTCTTGAGGTCTTTCTTCTTGGCGGTCTTCTTCTTCTTCTTCTTGGGCGTGGACACCATCCGCTGCAGCGAGGGCGCAAGGCCCCGCGCCTCGATGGAGCGCAGGGCGGAGCGGCGCGCGCGGACGCACCAGTCGTTGGCCTCGGCGGGGAGAAGCTCGTCGTCGTCGTCCTCCTCCTCAGGCGGGTCGAGGGCCCCAGAGCGTGCCCCCAGAAAGTCGAGCTGCCACTGCGGCGTGGCGTCGGCGCGGTCCTCGGAGACGGCGCGGGGAGGGAAAAGCGCGGGCTTTCCGGGGACCCTGCCGGAGTAGCTGAGGTTGGGCTTGGGGGTGGACTTGAGCAGCACGGAGAAGCTGCAGATACCAGTGCTGCTCCGGGGAAGGGTCAGGCCGAGGGGGATTGCAGCTTCCATTCCTCCTCCGGCAGCAGGCGCGACCGCGAGCTCGCCCCGACTGCCTGCGGATAAGAATCGGATTTTGTACGAAAATTGCAAGAGAAGAGATGACCAGACCGAAAGAAGCGAACCGTCGAGTGCTCTTTTCGTGACGCCACACGCCAGGTTCTGGTCTGCCGAGGAAGCAATCGTGAATTGGAACTCTTTGAGATCTATATTTTCGAACATGTTTTAAATCTAGTCATTTTTTATGGTAAAGGGGGGTGTTTGGGAGATTTTAGTACCCCCATTTTAGTCACTTTTAGCCCCTCCTCCTCCCAAACACCTAGGCTAAAATGGAAGGGCTAAATTTAACCCTCATAATCCATAGCCCCTCAAGGAGTGCTAAAATCGACTAGAAGTGTTAAAAGTAGTCCCCCTCGTCCATTTTTTCACCCGGTACCCTGCACCCCTTCTCTCTCCTCCCACTCCCGCACGCGCGCCGCCACTCCCATTCCTCATCCACTCTCATCTGGATCTCGCCCCCTCCACCGCTCCTTTCCCTCACCGCGCCCCCTCCGCCGACGCGCCTCCGCCACTCCCTTCCCTCACCGCGCCCCCTCCGCCGCTCCCTTCCCTCACCGCGCCTCCTCCGTCGACGGGCCTCCGCCGTCCTTTCCCTTCCACTAAGCCGTCGTCCTCCTTTTCTTCCCCACCCCGCAGCCTTCCTTGCGTCGCCACCCCGCCGCCGTCCGTCCCTCCCCACCACGCGCGGTGGCGGCGTCCCCACCCCACGCTACTCCAGATCCAGATCCAGAGACCCCACTCGCGTGTCGTCATGGACGGCCACGGCGACGACCCCTTCTCGCAGCCGGATCCGCCCTTCCCCTCCGGCGCCTTCGACCTTTTCTCCCAAGTGGATTCGTACCAAGGGCCACAATCCGGGATGCAGGCCTTGGATCTGAACTTGCAGGTTGACGAGTTCCCCGCCTTCACCTCATACGCCGACATCCTCTGGGGTGAGGACGACGGAGTTGCTCGAGGGGGCGGTGCTCGCACCCTCGGGCTTCGCGTGCCCCGCAATGGCGGCGGAGGCAGCAGAGGAGGAGGCGGCACGAGAGGTGGCGGTGCAGGGGGGAGCAAGGTTCGCGGCGCCGGGGGGAGCAGAGGATGCGGCGCCGAGAGAAGCAGAGGTGGCGGCGCAATCCGTGGCGGCGGCAGTGGCGGTAGCAGAGGTGGTGGGCGCGCGACTAGGAACCTGTTCATTGGATCCGCGTCTGATGGTGGTGCCGGCGGCGGTGGATACAGCGGTGGACGTGCCGGTGGGCGTCGTCGACGTGGAGGCAGTGACGACGAAGGTTTCTTGTACGCTGACGAAGGAAACGCGCCAGATGTTGCTGATGGCGTCGAAGTGATCTTTCCTGGCTCTTCTAAGGTACTGATCTAAACTTGAACTGCAGCTTGTATGCAATTATGCTGTTGTGATTGTTGATTGTTGATTGTTGTGATCTAAACGCGCTAGATGTTGCTGCAACTTGAATTGTGCCAGATGTATGCAGCTTGTATGCAATTACTGAGATAAACTTGTACTGATCTAAACTCATGTTGATTGTTGAACTCATGTTGATTGTTGATTGCATGCAACTTCTAAGGTACTGATCTAAACATGTTGATTGTTGATTGTTGATTGGTGATTGTTGTAGTAATCTAGACATGTTGATTTGATTGCTGATTGCTGATTCATTTGATTGCTGATTCTTCTAGTAACCCAGTGGCATATGTATGAGTAATTCAAGTTAGTAGCTAAGCTGATTCTTCTAGACATGTTCATTGGCATATGTATGAGTAATCCAGCAGTAGCTAAGCTAGTAAGAGTGGCTAAGCTATTTTGTATGACTTTTTTATATCCTTGTGTGTATGCACTAGATTAAAGGTGACAAGGCATATTAGTCAGAACTAAATACACTTTTGTTCTGTAATTTGTGCATTGAGCAAATTAGAGAAGGGAATTGTCACAAAGCTACCATGTTCGCAAGAGGTTACAAAATAGTGCAAGAAAAATATTTTGCTGCAACTGGATTGAAACATGAAAGGAGGCAGTTCAAGAATAGGCTACATGGATTGAAAACATTGTACACCTTCTGAAGGGGCTTGCACACAGAAAGTGGCTTGGGAAGGGCTTCAAATGGTACTGTCACAGCTCCAGATTGGTGGTGGGAGAAAAACACAAAGGTAAGTCCCATTTCAGTGTTGTGTAACCTCCTGTCTTATGTTATGCTCTGAGATAGTTATGTTCTTAACCACCATTGTATTTGTTTTGCAGGGTCCCAAATCAGAATGTAAAAAATTCAAATATGGTGTTCTAGAGTATATGGATCAGCTAGAGGAGATGGGTCTACCTCCTTCATACCTGGAGCAGAAGATGAAGAACCTGGAGAAGAAGATGAAGAACTTCCTGGAGAACCTGGAGAAGAAGATGAAGAACTTCCTGGAGAGCAGGGGTTCCCTTTTGATTGTGATGACAGCCCAGTTAGTACTAATAGCAGGAAGAGGGTTAGTAGTACTAGCACTAGGTCCACTGCCACAAGTCGTGGAAAGAAGTCCAAGAGTCCTATGGTTCAGGTTATGGACAAGATGTTGAATAAATGGGTTGAATCTGATGCTAGGCACCACAAGATATTGAAGAAGAAGGTGGACGAGAAAACTACCAAGGAGATGAAGGAAAGAGCAGAGTTGAAGAAGTGTCAAGAATTGACCTTAGAATGTGGTGCTGCTCCTGATAGTGTTGAGTACTATGCTTGCCTGAGCATTTTTAAAGATGGAATGTACAGAGAGTTCTTCTGCAATATCCCAAGTCCTGAAGCTAGGCTGATTTCTTAAAGACATAGTGTGAGGAACACAAGATGTATTAGTTTAGGGCTTGTTGAACTGAGTTGTTTGCTACTTTGTTGTCTTAGTGTGTTTGAGCTGAGTTGATTGAACTGAGTTGTTTGAACTGAGTTGTTTGTCTTTGAACCGAGTTGTTTGAATAAAATGAGTAGTGTGACTGATTTAGGATGAAATAGTTGCTTGCTAACAGTTATATGATGGAAAATGAATAGTGGTACTATCTAATAGTACTAACCTTTTGCATTGTTTATGATTTAGGATGCTAATTCTTCAACTGAGTTCTCAAGTGATGATGAGGATAATTATATTATGGAAGAATTATCTAGTGAAGATGAAACTATGGAGCTCATAATGCACTGTCGTAAGAGGAATCGGGAGTTCGCCAATGTGATGTTAACCCTCGGTATGTACTATGAATCTTACATACACAAAGCTCCAAGGAGGGTTGCAACAGTGACGGGCCTTGAATGGGTAAATGAAAACATTGTCAAATACGACCTCTTGTTATAACATGTTTAGGATGAGTTGCCCATTATTTCATCAACTTCATGATTTATTGGTTGACTCCTATGGTTTGAGAGGGACTCGAGATATGTCAACAGTGGAAGGCTTTAAGGAATGTTCCTATGGATACTTG
>NC_028454.1:5532280-5594670 GCF_000263155.2 Setaria italica | reverse complement strand
CATTTATTGTTAGTGGATGGCCTGGATCGGTCCATGATATGAGAGTGTTCAGTGATGCCATAGAAAAATACGGTGACAAGTTTCCACATCCTCCTACAGGTACACTAGTTTCTATACGATAGTCTTTACATTTATCCTTATATGTTGTCTAGTTCTTTTACCTAACAAGTTTGCCTTCATTTGTAGGCAAGTTTTACCTAGTTGATTTGGGGTATCCTAACCATCCCGGTTACCTAGCACCTTACAAGGGTACAAAGTACCATCTACCGAAGTTTCGTAATGGTCCAATGCCCAAAGGTATGCAAGAGACCTTTAATTATGCACATTCATCCCTTAAAAATGTTATCGAGAGGTCCTTTGGAGTTTTGAAGATGAAGTGGAGGATACTAATGGGTATACCAAGTTTTCCAATGCACAAGCAAAGTAAAATTATTGTGGCATGCATGGCAATTCACAATTTTATTCGAGAGAATGGTATTGCCGATAGGGAATTTGATTTGTACGATTGTGATGAAAATTTTATTCCAATGCCCGAAACTTCAAACCGCGGAGGAGATAGGACAAGTACCCAAGGAGGAGATGAAGATAGCAACATGAATGTATTTCGAGATGAAATAGCTCATGCCTTGTACAATAAGGTCTTAAAAAATTTGATTTCAATGTTGTAATGATAATGTATTTTTAGTTTAATTTTGGAGTTGTTGGACATTGTAATAGACATAATATTCCCTTCTCATGTACTGTGTAAGAGTGAAAGAGAAAGAGAAGAAGAGAGAGGAGAAGAATCAAGAAGAAAGGGAGGCATGCATGCATGCAGTGCAAGAAGAGAGTAGAACGGAGGCATGCATGCATGCAGTGCAAGGCCCTCCGTTGCATGCAAGGAGGGCCAGCGCACCCAGAGCATGCATGCAAGGAGGGCGGGAGGGGCAGCGCGGGCGGGAGGGGCAGCGCGGGAGGAGAAAAGCAGGGGTACGGGAGTCATTTTGACTATTAGGTGCTAAATTTTAGCCTCCCATCCAAACACCCTAGGTGCTAAATTTTAGCCCCTTTATTTGAGTGGGCTAAACTTTAACCCAGGGCTAAATTTTAGCCCCTCCTCCCAAACAGACCCTTAAAATGGTTAGATAAGATGAAATACCCATAATACCTTTTCCTTTCTTTTTTTTCTTTTCTTCCTATTTATTTTCCTTCTTTTCTCTTCCTATTTATTTTCACTTCCTTCAGCCTCCCATTCTCTCTCTAAACCCTAAACCCTAAACTCTTCCACCGCTGGCCTCCCATTCTCTCTCTTCCCTATCCATCTTCTGGCCCCCGTTGCCCGCCTCCTGGTCTCCCGCTGCTGGCCTGCCCCCACCGCCCGCGGCTGGCCCCCACCTCCCACTGTCGCCGTCGTCCACCTCCCGGTCGCCTTCACCCCCGCCTCCCGGCCGTCGCCGTCGTCCGCCTCCCGCCCATCTCAGCCCCCGCCGTTGCTGTCGACCGCCTCCCGCCCGTCGCCGTCTCCGCAACGCTTGCTGCCGCCTCCACCTGCCTGCGGGCCCTCCCTTGAGGGCAAGGGTGGGAAACGAGGAGGAGGAGCCGTGGGAGCTCGCTTTTTTGCTCCGCCTCCCCGGAACGGCTCCTGAGAGTGGGATTCGCGGGGTCGCGGGGTGAAGCCGCCGGAGCCGGAGCCCTTTCGGGCGTTGCGCGCCCTTTGACAGGGCTTCTCCCGAAGCCGCTCGAGGAGCCGCTCCTGGAGCCCAGCCAAATGGGGCCTAATCGTTCATTTAACTCTTGGTACAAATTCATTTAACTCTTGATTTTTGTACGTTGCAATAGGCCGTTATAACATAACGTGCACATGTATATCAGCAAACCAGTCCATTAAAACAAGCACATATAAATTGAAACGAAATTATTGGGTGGATCGATTCGGAGCCGAGATGGCGCATGCACGTTCACATGGCAGCGAGCTTGCTGACGTTGATGGGGTACGCCTCGGCGGTGGAGTTGGAGCCGAAGGCCTTGGCGGCGTAGATCCTGTTGGCCGCCTCCGTAGGGTGGAAGGCGTCCCAGAACATGTAGGCGCTCCGGTCGTCACAGGGCCGCTGCAGCGGCAGGCATGTGATCTGCCCGTTGTTCCGCCCCACGCCGCAGCATCCGCGGTCCAGCACCGTGAACCCGTGCGCGGCGGCGTTGGCGGCGAGGTCCTTGCCGCTCTGCACCGTGTCGAGGAACACCAGCCTGGCCCCGCGCAGCTGCTGCGGCCCGCGGCCGTTGAAGCGCTTCACCATGTCCAGCAGGCCGCGGTTGTAGATGGCGATCGCGCTGTTGATCGTCTCGTTGCACGCGCCACCACTGCCGGCGTCTGCAGGCGTCAGGGTCGGGTTCGTCGCACTGTAGCTTCCACCGCCGCCGCTGCCGCTGCCACCGTTTGGGTTTGATGAAGTCGACGATGATCTCCCAACACCGATGCCGCCACCCCAACCGCCACCGCCACCGCCACCGCCACCGCCGATGCCGATGGAGATGGCGATGTCTTCGCTACCAACGGAGGAGGGGGTGTCGGGCTGGTTGTCGTTGTTCATCCTGGCGAGCTCGTAGGGGATGCAGCCTATCTGGCCGACGCCGGCGACGACGAACTTGCGGGCGCCGAGGCCGTAGAGCTCGGTGATCTGGGCGGCGTAGCCCTGGAGGAGGAGCGCGGCGTAGTCCCGCGGGCTGTACCGCCGCGCGGTGTCGTAGTAATTGGGCATGAAGTAGTTGTTGAGGTAGTCGTTGCTGCCCATCCCCACGAAGAAGATGCACCGCCCCAGGTGCTCCGCCAGCCTCGCCGCGCTGCCGCGGAACGCCGACGAGTTCCCCATCGCGGCCACCGCCGCCCGGAAGTGGTCCACCTGCTCCGACAACGGGTAGTGCCCGCCCTGCCATTGCCACAACAACACAAGGAACGAAGCTCTTGTGAATTGTGATCAGCTCGCCGGCGACGACGACGACGACGACAGCAAGGTTGTGTACGTGCGGTACTGAGCTAGACGACATACTGACCAGGTTGTTCCCGGTCTCGGCGAGGACGCCGGAGGCCCCCGAGGCGAAGTTGACGCCGCGGGGGAGGTCGGCGGGCCTCGCGGTGGCGTAGGGCGGGACGAGCGGCGGGCGGAGGCCGAGCATGTCGGAGAGGAAGTCGACCATGGTGCGGCCGTTGGTGAAGCGGCCGGGGGGGCCCTCGTGGAAGTCGATGCCGTAGGGCCGGTAGTTGGCCCGCGCCAGGCTCAGGATGTTGTTGTTGTTGCCGTTGTCCACCAGCGAGTCGCCGAAGATGTACATGCACGGCGACGGCGCGCCCGACGCGGCCACGCCCCTCGTCTCCACGGCGCAGGACGCCATCGCCGCCGCCGCCACCGCCACCACGAGCGCGAGCCTCCCGCAGTCCATCTCCGGCGATCTCTACTGCTACGTGCATGCTCATGCTCTCATCGATGGATCAAATATATATTGCTGGCCAGGGTATAGTAGGGAGAGCTTGGAGTTACTCCAACAGCTAGGCAGGGTAGGTTGGGAGTTCAACCGATGAATCATGCAGCCGATGCATGGATGGATTTGATCGGTCGTGACGACGACGCAGCGAGCTCGTGAAACATTGATGGATGGATCGTTGGTTGCTAGGTTGTGGCTGCTCGCTCTCTGTTGACTGGTGGTGGTTAACTCACGGATTCCATTATTATTCATGCATATATTCACGCCCAGTATAACTGTGTAGTCCTATAAAGTAAAAATTGGTTGCTGTTGGAAAATGCTGATTTGAATGGGAAACGAGCATAGGAACCAAATTTAGATGGATCTGGTAGTAGCTAGAGTACGCCGGAGTGGAAAAAAATTCGGTGCAGGAGGACTGCAAAGAGCCCTCCGTGCAGCCCTGCCTCTGATTTCTGCCGCGCGGTGCTTCGTGCAGATCGGACGGGACAGCGTGGAAGAGGCATCGCTCGGCTCAGGAGTGGTTTTCTTTGCCCTCGCGTCGGCTCAGGCTCGCTCATCTCAGCTGGCCAGCTCTCCTCCTCGTTCCCCTTCCTCGCTCGCCGCTTTCCCCAATCACAGTCCCCAAGCCTCCTCCACCGCCGCCACTACAGGACCTCGCCGGGTCCGAGCACCTCGTCGATCACTCCCCTCCCACGATAGGGAGGCCCCTGACGTGAGCCTCTGCAACATCTACCGCCAGGGCTGCACCTCCGACGCCGCCCGCGTACTCCACGCCGCCGAGAGTCTCGGCTCCCCCGCCGACGGTGGCTCCTGCAGCACAGTCGTTGCAGGGTTCTAACTTCTAACAGCATGGCCACCTCGACCGTCGATTGCAGCCCAGGAAATGTCAGCAGGGTAGCTCTTGCTGTATCTGTAACCCTTGTTAATTTACTGTCTGTTTTAATTCATTCAAATTAAATTTTCCAGGTATGGCACTAAGGGTGTGTTTGGTTGGTTGTATCATTTGATTCATGTATGAAATAATTCAAAATAATAATGATCCTTTTGTTTGGTTGGGTGAATTGGACCAACTCATCCAGGATGAGGCCATTCCACTTAATACATTATTCTACTAATTAGAGTGAACCATATGGGTTGAACCACCCCATCCAGGATCATCCATGCATGCATCATGTGGTGCATGCAACCAAACACACCCTAAGCTTTCGCAAGATAATAACAATGTTCGCCGTCAAGGATGTTCGAATGTACCACCCAGAGAAAGAGATGGCTAGTCAGGGTAATTTCATTATGGTCAGCATTGAACAGCTCATCTTTGCATTAGAGGAACTAAGGAATATTTTGATTATAACAGTTCCGCTCAAGCAGTTGTAGGTTGGGAAGCATTACTTTGCATAGAGGCAGGCACAAACAGTAAACAAAGAATGAGCTCGGCCTAGAATGCCACTGCCGAACTTCAGAACTGAATGAGCTTCAGAATAATAAGCTTCAACGGCCTAGAATGCCATTACCGAACTGAATGAACTTCACAACTGAATGAGTTTGGGTCAAATTGTAGAATGTAGATTCAGAGAGATTTTGTTTGCACATGGATTAAAATGGATTCGAGCGATCGCTAGTCTGGCCTGCTGAGAGCTGCCAAATCGCGAGATGAATCATCTAGCAAATTGGTGCGCGAGTCGAGCCTCCTGTGCGCCGGCGACGCTCCGGTCAAGCCAATCGAGCTTCCTGTGCGGCGGCGCCCCGGCGGCTACGCGCTGGGTTAGCCAAGCCATATGAGCATGCGGCCCGTTCCTACTTCCTACTTTCTCCTCAGGCGCGCGTCCGATCCGCTTTGTGGCCATGCGGCAGAAATCGAGGCAGGGCTGCACGGAGGGCTCTTTGCAGTCCTCCTGCACCGAATATATGTGCATGGCTGCACGGAGAGATGCTATTTGTCGTGAGAAGGGAAAATGTTGGTGATTAAACAGTTTCTTCCAGAGCTTCTCACGATATATCTGTGTAATAGCTCATTATGGTACCGCCGTTTTTTCACATTAGCATACAAAGTGATTGATTCCTTGTGCTTAACTTACAACAGCCACATATGGTAATGGAAATTCCCCCGACACGTTATTCTGATCTACAGAGAAACACTATTGTATTGTCATTATGGAGTGCAAGAGTTCTTGAATATGATGGAGAATCAGTATTTCTGTCGCATGCACATGTACATATTGTTTTGCATTTTTCCCGTCATACAAAGAACAAAAGCGCATATTGCCCTCCATTGGCCAGCCCAAGCTTGTAACATTCCGTCCTCGAAAGCTGTATCGCCCAGTCCTTTCGAGGGGCGGGCACACGTACACATAGCACCCTACTTACACTTTCGTCCTCGCTTCGTGTAAAAGAGTTAATCTGAAGGTGCTATGGCTTGTAACATCCCGTCCTTGAAAACCGTATCGCCCAGCCCTTTCGAGGGGCGGGCACACATACACATAGCACCCTACTTACACTTTCGTCCTCACTTCATGTAAAAGAATTAATCTGAAGGTGCTATAGCTGGTGGATAAAAGCTTATAAGTTAACTCCACCCTTGCTCAACTAGCAAGGTGGTACTAACGCATGCGCACCTGCGCTTATGGATCACTACTGGACCATCCAAAGTTGTGCCGGATGTCACATACACCCTCCTCAAAGAACTTGACGTCCTCGTTGGTCCAACTCACCCACATTTGGGCAAATGTCCAGGAACGTTCCCTCTTAGTTCACGACCGTACGTCCAGTGCGCGGCGCTACATGCCATGCTATGTGTCCCCTCCGGGCCCATACGCTCCATGCGCCATATGCCCGCACATTGACCCGTACGCGCAACCGCGAGGGTCGGCTTTGATACTATTTGTAACACCCCATCCTCCAAAGCTGCACCGCTCAGCCCTTCTGAGGGGCGGCAACGCTTGCCCCAGATTTTCTAATGTTATAGTAACCTGAAACAATGTCCAAGCCCTACCAAGCGTTCAAACTGGGCTATCAAAAAATGTACATGAACCAAGTTTTTAGCATTCGCTTAGATTGGAGCCAAAGGGGGCGGAGCTGAGATCGGGGGTGCCGAGACATTGACAGTTAAGCTAACTTCAGGTTTTATGTACAAAATTCAGGATCAAGAGGCTAATATTACATGGACAATCATGGGCTCAGGTGTGTTTCAGCACCCTGCAGATCCGCCCCTGGGGCCACAGTAAAAATGTATGTCTATCACATTTTGCGCAACATTGCAGAGACAATACTTTAATCAAGTAGATGTAGCATAGCTTCCATGCACGGATCAATTACTCCTACATGTTTGGCATCACTCAAGCTAATGTTAATTTTTCTCTTTTTAGACACAGATGGCACAGTTGCAGATTCTTGTTCAACCAAGGAAATGTTGTGGGGGGAATGAAATAATGAATGATAACCATGTATAAAACACAACACATAAGTCCAGTTTTACAGCACATGACATACAAGTTTAATTTACATCATGCAACACAAAGGTCGAATAAAAGGACACCTACGACAGTAACCATAAGAAAGTGCATATAAACTTGTACAAACCGACACTTAAGCATGTAAGAAGACTGAAAGGTTGGTAAACATGGGCCACAATTTAAGTGTTGAAGCTGAAGCGTGCAATGAAGTTAAGGAGCAGAGATGGCAGGTCCTAGTTCTGAGCATCATGTCCTGTTTGCTTTCAAGATGGGTTTGTTTTTGTTTGCGTCAAGTGCTCTTTCCACCCTTCCGAGGTCAAAGTTGCCTTTCAGATTAACCTCTCTGATGTTTCGAAGGTGCTCGATCCCAGAAAGAGAAAGTTGGTCGATACTCGAAGACCAAACTATCTTCTAGAGCTGAGGAGTGGTGGCTTCATCAGCAAAGCTGATGCTAGTGATGCCTGAGAACTCTATAACGAGGAACACGAGGCTTTGAAATCCATCTTTGCTGAAGGCTAGTGTTCTTTCACTGGATGACTTCTCCTGAAGCCTAAGGTAGCGCAAACTAGTGAGCATGCCAAGGATTTTAATGTCCACAGGTGACAGTGGAGTTTTATGCAGGGTTATCTTCGTAAGTTCCTTGAGCTTTTCAACCCAAGGAGGCAGTCCATTTATGAGTCCACTGATTTCTAGTTTCTGAAGATACTTTGGAGGTATTAGTAATATCTCTTCCATGCCCATGTCTGCATTAACGTTGTTAGCTATGATCCGGATAGACAAAGAGACAAGACTTCTGGTCAGATTCCCAATTGCATGGTACAAATGCATGAAGGCTCGTCCCTCAGGGTCCTGGAGAACCACTTCTAACTTCCTCAGATGAATTAGGTTGCAAATTCCAGTCAGCTCACTGGCATTTTTGGAAACTGCAATGTGGGTTAGCACCTGCAGTTCTGTCATGGCCCCAATACAATGGGGCATCTGGACAGTGAAAAATGGTTTTTCTACTCTTGTGCTGCCCTCGCTAATGTAGCCAGTCGGTTGATCACCGGAAAGTAGATTCTTTAGCTTTGGAAGCTCAATACGTCTTTTGGTAAAAACTCGTACCTTGGTTTGTCGAACGTCAGTCTCTTGGTACTGGAGCTTGTCAAAGCTAATGTAGTCAGTCGGTTGATTACCGGCAAGTAGATGCTTTAGCTTTGGAAGCACAGTGTATCTTTTGGCAAAAGCTCGTACCTCTGTTTGTCTAATGTCTAGAGTCTCTAGAAACTGGAGCTTGCCAATCTTCTTGGGCAGTTTGGTAATGTCGGTATTCCGGATGCTTAGGTACTTGAGCTTAACAACATGGTTGCAAATGTTCTTCAGATGGTGGTCCGTCAATTCCTTGCAATCTTCTAGATCAAGCACTTCCAGGCCCCTCAAGTTAGTTGATGAAGGAAGCAATTCCAAGAACATTGTTGCGGTGTTGGAACGGGTTGCATGTACTTGCTGCACAGCTTGCGCGAGTTGGAATTCATGGCTGATTGAAAGGCGATGAGCTAAGTCTGGTGGAAGCTTGATGTTGTCCCTGGTTTCCTCTCTAGCGATCTCAGCAATAAGATCATGGATGAAATCATTCATCACACAGCTTTTGACCTTGCCGGTAGCATCGGTGTCCTTGGGAATAACAAATCTGTGGGCAGCAAGCACATCAAAGCAGTGGTCAGCTTCATCCATGGCACTCATCAGTCTGCCTCTTTTCTTTACCCTGCCTTCAGCAACCCATCTTCGTACCAATCTTGCCCGTTTAAAGATGGCCAATCTTGTCCGTGAATGGGCAGCATATCCTGTCTGCCCAAAGGTTGTTTTCAAAGGGAAAATGCTCAGATGCAAAAGGCAACTCTTGCAATTGCTCGACAGGCCATCGTAAGCAAACTTTAGTACTTGCTTTGCTTTGTTCGGCGATGAACCAAGCTTGTCCCGCAACAATCTCTGAAACTCATCTATGGTCCTATTAGGATTACCATAGAGAACATGAAGGAAAAAGTTGCATGTGGGGATTGCATCTACTAATATTGAGATGATGTCCCTTAGAACATCACAGAGATCATAACGGTTTTGGTTGTTGCTGTTGACTAGGCCCATTGCTTCCTCCAAGTAAGAATAAATAAGCTCTTTGCGGTGGTCAGACTGCAAGCTTGATACGTCATACACTTCAGAGGGGACAAGCGACTTGGCTTGAGGAAGGTACCCTGTGGTAATTATTATCTTACTGCCCGGAGTGCAGTCGCCGGGAGGGAAACAGGATTTCACGCAATCCCAAAGATGAGTTCCATCCCGGTCCCAGAAGTCGTCGAGCACAACCAAGAACCTTTTATCTTTCAGATGCAGCCGAATCTTCTCCACAAGCTTCTCATGGCCCCATGCTTCCAACTGATCTGGCACCGGAGCTGATAGCTTCTTCAGGATGCTCCGGAGTAACCGGCTGGGAGTACAGAAAGGGCCCACCTCGATCCAAACCATGCAGTCCCAATCCTCCCAAGTCTTTGCTTTCTTTGCAAAATTAGTCCTGCTGTCGGGATCCCCCAAGATTGCAATTACTTTGGGCCGAGGCGCAGCAGCTTCTGCGTCTTCCTCTGTTTGTAGTGTCGTCTTCTTCCAGACGTCCCGAGATAATTGCTCCAATAATGGGGCAGCCGGCTTGAATTCGGCCGAAGCACGGCGCCGAGCGTCTTCCAGCTCCTTGTCTTCATCGTCTCCGGCAGCCAGCGACGACGAAGCCTTGGCGGGCTTCTGTTCCTTAGGGGCTTTGACGCCGTACCTTATCCGCCTCTCCCCAACCTCCCGAGCCCGGACCTTGAGCTCTCTGATCTGCCTCGCGATGCGGTGGCGCGCCGGCAGCGTCCACAGCAGCCGGGGCAGCCGGCGGAGGTAGCTCCCCGCGCTGGCGCCGGCGCCGAGGCTCTGGACGTAGAGGTCGACGCAGTTCTGGGAGGCGTAGGCCACCTCCGCCACCTGCTTCATCCACGCGCGCACCCGGTGGTCCTCGTCGCCGCCGTCGCCGGTGGCCTCGGCGAAGTGCAGCAGGAAGCCGTGCATGCTCTCCATCTCGTCCTTGATGAACTGCACGTCGCTCCGGACGCCGCTGAGCTGCTGGGCCTCGTCGATGAGGGCCGACGTTAGCCGGCCAAGTAGCGACCCGACGGCCCCTTGCGCGGAGCCCAGCAGCATGTCTGCCATCTTATGAATTAGGACCTGTTGGCTTTTGGAGCACAGGACCCTCACCCTCCTTCAATGGAGCATGATGAGGCTGGAAGCTATAGGAACGAAGAGAGCACATGTGCATGGCATGGCTGGAGAGAGGAGATCACCAATGCCAACCAAGGCGGTGACGAAGCGTTAACTTTTGATTCATGATCGAGGAGAAGCTTTTACGTAAGCTAGCCGTGGTCTCGTTGAGGCTTAAGCAATCAAGTCATTCCACGCGTGTTTCTGCATTCAGGTATCAAGTGTTTCCTTCTTCCTTTTCCTTTTTGTATGCGTGCCTGGGATGCAATGCAAAGTACATACTTTTATGTGCGTGTCTGGCGTACAAAGTACCAGGTGCTCCGTTTGCTCGTGCAAGCTTCAGATATACTAATAGTAACAGATTACTTGCGTAAAGCCCTCGACCTCTCCACTCAATCACTTTTCAGTTGGTGAATGAGTTGTCCATTGCCATATTGTCAGGATGTGGGGACTCGTATCCTCTGTATTTGATGCTGTCATGCTGACCACAATGTTTGTGGTTTTTGAAACAGTAGCTGTTATTTTTGGGCCATGGAAAAACTGATGTAGGTGAAAACCGTGTACCTTTTTGAAAACACTCACGAGCGGATCCACGTGTTATTCACAGCCCACCCCACTCAACTCTTTCCCTCCTCACTGACGAGCGAACCCCCCTCGTCAGCATCGCCTTCTTCCTCCTGACGATACACAGATCCATATGAGCCTCAACGGTGGTCGGGGCCTCGCCAGCCGATCCCGCACGCGCGGTAGCGGAGCTCGCGCTCCCGCACCCAAACAACTTCAAGAACCCAAGCAAATCCTCTACGAGAAGAGTATGAGTGCAAGAATTAGCTGGCCTTGTGAACGAGCTTAGCAATGTCAAGCTTGGTGCTACCGCCGGCAGAGAGGAGGAGGCCTGCCTCGTCCTTTCCTGCACACGCATGGGAGGAGAAGAGGGCTGGCGGAGAAGGAGGCGGGCGTGCCGGAGAGGGAGGGGAGCCACCGGCGTTGACGCCCAGGCCACCACTGCCACCACAGCCCGCCGCCGCCGCCGCCGCCGTCGCACAGCCCGCCACTGCCGTCACCGCACAGGGAGCCGCCAGGCGGAGAGGAGCGGGCCTGTCAGAGAAGACAGAGGGAGAGTGGGGGGCTGCCTGGAGGAGAAGAGGAGCCCGAGGGCCGGTCGGCCAGGAGCCGTCTAGGAGGTGGAGTGTCGCGGGTGGGAGGAGGTCGCGGGTGGGAGAGGAAGGGAAAAAAAGAAACGAACGGGTACAACATAACCGATGGTAGGTGGGTTAATTTCGTGCAATGTCCGATTCATAGCCAGCCACAACACCTTCTTGCTGTGAAAAATAAACTACACAAAAACAGCTTTTTTAAAAGCACCTGAGAGGAAGCTAGTCCCTTTGGTTGGCTTTTAGGTCTTTCTAAAGCCAAAACAGTTTAAAAGCTCCACCAAAGGAACCCTAAGGAGGGAGGGTAAACTTAAAAGCCTATGTCTTCTACTACCGCATCATTATAAACAGATCATACTATCAAGATGTGCATCTATGGTTAATCCAGTGGGAAATCATCCCATCCATAAAAGAATGTTGCAATCTATAGCAAAGCCTAGCTAGTTATTATTTTGAAAAGTAAAATTTTGCATAGCTAGTTATTATTTTGAAAAGTAAAATTTTTCGATTTGCAAGAATGAATTGCGAAACCTGACAGTATAATATGTTAAAGAGAATAACCTACAGCTTATTGCAACTCCCTACAAAGGCTGATTTTACTTTGAAATTTGGATGGGACTTCCGTGGCCACTTCTTGGTTCTGTTCTCCTTTAAGAGGAAGTGCAATTTATTATTTTCTTATCAATTACTCCTTCAGATTCTAAATTGCTGTTTTAGGATTGTATTTGATCAAACTTCTTTAATTTGCCCATCAAATTATAAAAGTTATATAGATCCATAACAGATGGTTGACAAGTACTCCCTTCGTCCCAAATTACTATTCGTTTTGACTTTTCTAGATACACAGACTTTGCTATGTATCTAGATATATGTTATGTCTAGATACGTAGCAAAAGTTATATACTTAGAAAAGCCAAAACAAATAGTAATTTGGACAGAGGGAGTACTACTCCATCCGCTCCAAATTGTAATTCATTTTGACTTTTCTAGATTCATAGATATTATTATGCATATAAACATACATTATATCTAAATGCTTAATAATATCTATGAAACTAAAAAATTGAAACGACCAACAATATACATCATGACAATTAGGGTTATTGTTGGAAAGGGGCATCCTTTAATTCTCATCTGTAAAAAAAAATTCCAAGTAGGGTATAGATCAAGATATGTTAATATTTTGTGACAGTAAATTTGAAAAAGTAGCGGGTCCCGTAGCTCAGTTGGTTAGAGCGTTGGTCTTATGAGCCGAAGGTCGCGGGTTCAAGCCCCGCCGGGACCATTTTTGACTATTTTTTCTTGTTTTTTAATATTTCTTCCTCCATGCATATGTACTGTTGTTCTTTTTTGCTATTTTCCCAAGATGTATATCGATTATTTTTGCTCGCTCCAACATGTATATCTATTATTATTTTTTACGCATATCTACTTTTTTTTTCTATGTCCAACACGCATGTACTATGTATTCTTATGTACTATGTATTCTTCTCTCAATATCAACATTGCATTTCTATCCGTGTCAACATGCATATCTCCTACTCCCTCCGTTCATGTATGTAACACCCCGTCCTTCAAAGCTGCATCCGAGGGTCAGACACACATATATATAGCACCCTACTTACACTTTCGTCCTCGCTTTGTGTAAAAGGGTAACCTGAAGGTGCTATAGCTGATTGACAAATACTTATAAGTTGGCTCCACCCTTGCTCAAGTTGCATCCGAGGGACGGGCACACATACACATAGCACCCTGCTTACACTTTCGTCCTCACTTCGTGTAAAAGGTTAACCCGAAGGTGCTATAGCTGGTTGACAAAGGCTTATAAGTTGACTCCACACTTGCTCAATTAGGTGATACTCCCTCCGTCCCAAAATATAGCTACGTTTAGTTTTTTTAAAAGTCAAATCTTTTTAACTTTGACCAACAATATCTCTAAAAATAATTTTTTTCAAATAGAAAAGGTTACATATTATAATAGTTGGTTTCACGATAAATCAACTAACATTATTTTTATGTTATTAGTCTCTATGATTATTTCTCTGTCAAAGTTGAGAAGATTTGACTTTGAAAAAGTCTAAACGTAGATATATTCTGGGACGGAGTACTAAACATAAGCACCTGCGCTCATAGGCGACACTGGACCAACCAAATTGGGTCAGATGTCACATACACCCCCCTCAAAGAACCCGACGTCCTCGTCGGTCCAACTCACCCACACTTGGCCAAATGTCCGGATGTCACATACCCCCTCCTCAAAGAACCCGATGTCCTCGCCGGTCCAACTCACCCACACTTGGCCAAATGTCTAGGAACGTTCCCTCTTAAGGCACGACTGTACGTCCAGTGTCGGCGCCATATACCATGCCTGATACCATTTGTAACACCCCACCCTTCGAAGCTGCATCGCCCAGCCCTTCCAAGAGGCGGACACACGTACACATAGCATCCTGCTTACACTTTTATGCTCGCTTTGTGTAAAAGGGTTAACCCCCTGAAAGAACCCGACATCCTCGTCGGTCCAACTCACCCACACTTGGCCAAATGTCCAGGAATGTTCCCTCTTAAGGCACGATCGTACGTCCAGTGCCGGCGACATATACCATGCCTGATACCATTTGTAACACCCCTCCCTCCGAAGCCGCATCGCCCAGCCCTTCCAAGGGGCGGGGACACGTACACATAGCATCCTGCTTACACTTTCGTGCTCGCTTTGTGTAAAAGGGTTAACCCGAAGGTGCTAATGTGCTATGGCTAGTTGACAAAAGATTATAAATTGGCTCCACCCTTGCTCAACTAGCAAGATGGTACTAAACATGCGCACCTGCGCTCATGGGCCACTGGTCAACCAAATTGGGCCGGATATCACAGTGTCGATTTGGCTTTTTTAGATTTATAGACTTTGTTATGCACTTCGATATACCCCATATCCAGATGTATAATAATATCTATGTATCTAGAAAAATCAAAACAATTTATAATTTGAAACGGACTGGAGTACATATTTTTCTCCAACATGCATACCTACTATTGTTTTTGCTATTTTTCCAATATGCATATCTATTTTTTTGCTATTTTTCCAACATGTATATCTATTATCCCCCCCCCCTAATCAACTTTGCGTATCTATTACTCGCAAAAAATACATTGCATATCTTTTTTTTTTCTCCAATATGCATATCTACTATTTTTCCTCAATATCAGCATTGCATATCTATTTTCTCCATCTCCCATCCATCCTGACAATCTATCGATCATTCAACCTCCATATGAACATTTTTCTCCCTCCATCCTGACAATGTGTCGATTATTCAACGTATATACACGCCTTCCTTGCCCAAAAGGTGCATGCCATGTCTGTGCTCATCTATCAGAACCTGTTGGCGAGGCTCGGAAAGCGTTCAAGGATCCATGTCACTCCCCTGATGATAACCTGCAATTTTCATGCCCAGGACCAACATGATACTGCTGAATTTGACTGATGCAACGCAGAATTGCAGACACAAGACGAGCGTGCGCGTGCGAATAGATGGAATGATGGATAGTTCATGGAGGAGCTGTACGTACCAGTGCCAAATCCCCGGGTTTGGCGGCAGGCTCCACGCAGTCCCGACCGTACCTGATCGGATCATGCAAACGTGGATTTGATCAAAATGAGGACCGGCAAGAATCAGCCATTCGTCCCTACTGCCCTCTTATCTTGTCCAAAGCGTCATGGATTATGAAAGTAATTAACGAGTACTGAAAAAGGAGAGGGAAACAGAGGGAGAGCTGTGCTCACACGATCTGTGGCTGCTGCTGCTGCTCCGATTCCTGCAAGCGGTAGAAGCTGCATCCCCTGCTGAACGGAAATGGCCGCCCCCTCCACTCTGCATCTCCCATTGCCATCAAATTTACTAATCCGCACCACCATTGTAGTTGCAGCCATTGCATGGAGAGGAACCGACAACACGTACCTAGGTGCCAGGTAACGCCGACGGCGGCGGAGTCCTCGGCGGAGATGTCGTCGATCACGAACTGGAGGTCGGGGCTGATGGTCCCCATGAACTCGCCGAAGAAGCCGATGATCCGGTCCCGCCCCACGAACGGGCGCGGGAACACCAGGTCCTCGTACACGCAGCCCTCGGCGATGAGCGGCGCCACCGCCGCCAGGTCGCGCCGGTTCACGCCGTCGTAGAACTCCCTCACCACGTCCGCCGCCGCCGCCGCCGCCGTCGTCTTCCCTCCTCCTCTCGTCGTTGCTGCTACGGCTACCGGCGCGTTCCGGCTGCTCCTCCTGCCGCTGCGACACGGCCGGAGACTCAGCCGGCCGGGGAGGCTGCGGGGCCGAGCAGGACCGGCGGCGGCGGCGGCTCGGGGGCGAAGCTGGAGCGGCCGCATCGCGTGTTGTCCAGGCATGCACGCTGCACGCCAGCCTCTGTTCTTGTCAGGAGCCTTATCTCTTCCCGTTGCTACTTGCCAATATTTGTTAGAGTAGGGGCATGTGCTATCACTATGATTTTTCCCCTTTTATTTCCCCGCCAATAACCGCAGCGTTAATTCACATGTCTTACTATTTGTGTGACAACTAACATTCAAAAATTCGAATGGCTTCATTTTGTATAGGATATATTACAAAGCTATAAGAATTACAGAGCGGCATTTTTATTGAAGTTAATCCATTTCTCTCACAACATATTGATATTTACAGTTTTATGTGCTTTTTTGGGTACAAATTCTCAACACACAAATTCACATGTCTTGCATTCTGCACACTGCACTTGTGCATTCCTATTCATTCACTGTGCCTTGGCCTGTTGGCCATTCCGGTCTTTACCATTCCAGGTTTCCAATTTCCAAACATGCCCACAACTTGTCGTAATACTCTTATTTCCATATACATACAGAAGCAACAAACTGGTACAAGGGTACAGCATTTTTTTAAGTACACATGGATAGAATGCTATATGCCCGAATGACATGAATATTGAGATCGACCGGTATGAGAACTGATGGAGCAAGAACTTTGCTTATGAATTATGATTGATGGCTCAGAGAGAGGAGCCCATTGAGCTCCATGCTTTCTTGGTCTCCTCTTTGAGCGTCTCATACAGCTCCTGAGCCACACTCAGGAGGAACCGGTCCGCGCCATGGCGTGCCACGAGTGAGACTGACACTGGAACGCCATCGCGCACGCCAAGAGGAATGCTCAACTGTATCCCATGCCCAGCACAAACACCAATCAATCGGTGACAATTAATTGCTGTATCTGAATTGCATGATCATTTGCAATCGAGGTTCAGCAGACCTATACCTGGCAAAATCCGGACAGTCCAGCGATTGACAGAAGGGAAAATGCTCTTGCCCGGAAGTTTTCCAGCGCAGCAGCTTCCATGCGCAGCTTTGGTGGAGAACCAGGAACTGTTGGGATTGCAAGGATTCCATCATCCTACAGACGAAAACAAGTCAATAAGAGATCACCCAGAACACAGCCATGTTAATATTATCTGCACTTCTGTTTGATTTAAAATTGCAGCAGGTGCAGAGGAATTCTCTGAACTCTGAAGTACCTTGACAAGAGCAGCAAGTGCAGACTTGAATTCAGTCCTCAGAGCATGAAAATCCTCCATGGGTCCATCTTCTGATGTAATGGCCTCGTGCACCCGCTCTCGGATGCCTGGACCTAGGTTAGGCTTTACAGTGTTGATCCACTCTGCATGATTGGCTTTGAATTCAGACCTGAAACAGATATTCACATTTTTACCTCCTCACTCAACATGGTAACTCTAGGAGGTGAGTGGAAAAATCATATTGATTAACAATTTTTAAACAGCTAGCATGATGCCAGGCAACGTTAGCGCTCCCTGGAGCAGGCAGCTTTATCAGGGCTCAAAGAAAACAGCCCCTATATCCCTGTCAGGCCCATCTGTCTGAATTACTCCCTCCAGTCACAGAAGAGTATTCCTAAATGTTGGCTTTCGATATCTTATTCAGTAGGTGTTATTGGAGGGAGTGTGATTTATGGCGAAGGTGGGCTAGAGCTAGCCTATTCTGTATCTTACTATTTTGGGCAAAACAATATTTACTACTACTTGCATCCTTAAAGAAGTAGTAAGTCTGAATAAGTTGTAAGTGAAACCTTTGGAGGCATCTCATGACATATGAAATAACAGATAGAGCAGGTACAGAAGGTGCTTCGTTTTTGGAGAAGTCGCTAATAAATTTTCCAATGGTTGGGACATTGTTGGAGACGAATTCACCAAGGTTCCTATTATCTACTGCATCACCTGTGACAATAAAGGCATCCTAAACAGATAAGATTTACATTTTTAATGGAAGCAGAGTAATTGTTTAAGCTATATGAGTTTATAGTATTACTTACTACCAAATCTCTTAGCTACTGAAGCATTGAGAATCTGATATGTCTGGTCCTTCAGAGAACCTAAGATTTCAAAACAGTCTTTAGGAATTGTAAATTGAGTTGGTTGCTTGATATTGTTGTCAGCAGGTAGCGGCAACAACACGTCGCTTACACGAGATAACGTGGAGAGATCTCTAGCAAACCACCCTGTTCAATGTAATATGAATAATTGTAAATATCAGCACCATTCTGATCTGAACACTAACAGTACCACATTCTTGTTCTGCAAAAAAAGTACTACGTTTTAAGTGACTAAATTTCATAAAGGACAATAAAGCAATAGGACATGAAATTTGAAAGTTACAAACTTAGAAAAAGAAAGAAAGAGGTATATTTACCCACCAACAGTATCAAACATCTGTGACATTGGGGTGACATTTTCTGTTGAAACCACTCCATGGGAAGGCCTCAGTCCAAATATACCACAATAGGCAGCAGGTACCCTCACACTACCGCCAGTGTCAGTTCCTACATTAGACAAGGGGAAATGGTATGAAGTTCATTTTGCTGCAAGTCCAAGACTGAGAATAACCAGGAATTGAGCAACTAGAACTCTAGGAGAGCAAAAGGGCTGGGGCAGGGGTTGCTGACCCAGAGCGAAATCGACGAGTTTTGCAGCAACTGCAACAGCTGATCCACTGGAGGATCCTCCGGGAACTCTATCGGGAGCACACGGATTAGTCGGCGTGCCGTAATGTGCGTTCTCCCCATTTATGCTGCGAAAATTGAACTCAATTTCAGTGGCCTCACTCAGCTCGATGCAATTCCAGTCAAGAGTCCCAGTTTCAGTACTGTTGATGCAATAAACAAACTCCGGTATCACGCGGAGACAAGACATGCGGTCACCTGTAGGCCATCTCATCCATGACGGTCTTGCCGACGCTGGTGGCGCCGGCGGCCAGCGTGGCCAAGACGACGGGGGAGGTGGCGGCGGCGGGGGCATGCGTCCTCGCCCCGTCCGGGTTGCCGAACCCGGTGACGCGACCGCTGATGTCGAAGCTGGAACAAGAGAACACGCATGCCTTCAAGCACTCGGCGAAATCGATGAATCAGGAGATTGGCCTGGGCCGAGGAGGAGAAGCTCACATGTCCTTGATGGCGAAGGTGAGGCCGTGCAGCGGGAGCTCCTCCTGCTGCTGAGATTGTGGAGGCAGCAGCTCGAATTTCTCCATGAAGGCGCCGTAGTCTCCGCCCTCGATCCCCATCGCCATGCCTTCCCCGCGCTCTCGCAACCCACGCAGCAGAGCAGAACGGTGAAGATGATCCAGGCCGGATTGTGGATAATCTCGTACGCGGGCTCCCTATACCACACAAATTGTGGAAAGCTGGTTAAGTATTAGACCTATTTAGAGGCTGAACTCAACATTTTAATAAACTAAATTCAACATGTTAATAAACTTGGTTCAACATTTTCTAAACATTAAATCAACATAAAAAATATCAAATTCAACGATTTCTAAAATACAGGTGAACATTTTATAAAAAAACGTTGCATTCAACATTTTTTATTGCCTACTGAATTTCCAACTGAATTCAACAATTTTTCAAACAAGATTCAACATTTCGAGAAAAAAATGACCTTCTCCAACCACGGTGGCCGCCGGCGCACCGGGGGCCGCGCTCGCGGCGGCACAGCGCGGCCGGTGCGCGGGGCCGGCGACGCACGAGGCGGGGGCGCTCGGCGACCGGTGTGCCCGCGGCCGCGGGGCTCCGGAGAGCGGAGCAGGCGGCGGGGAGCGCCCTGACGGCCGGCGGCGGCCGCCGGCAGGTGTGAGTGGGTAGAAAAAAAACTTCCGAAGCCATAGGTTTCCCGATCTCGTACGGTTGATTGGGCTGGTTCGTGGGCCGTATGCCCCCACTCAATGGTCATGGGCTTAACCGGGCCGTGAAAATCACACACCACGGGCCGGAACAAGAACTAGTAGAAGCGGCACAAGAGAAATGGAAAGGAGAGATGAAAAAAAAGGGAAGTAATTTTTGTGTGTACAACAAACAATAGCATCCCAGATAACCATTGAAGCTAGCATCCCCAATCCAGGGATTTGGCTATCTAAACTAGTCAACTAGACAAGCAAACCATTTGCGAAAGGAGGCTTGAATCTCTTCTAGGGTTCTTCCTTTGGTTTCCGGCACCAACCGCTCCACAAACACAACTGTGAACCCACAGAATGCTTGCAAAGAAGAAGAATGTGCCTGCATTGCGCATTCCATCACCCAGGTGTATAGAAATATATCATTAGAAGCTGCATACATATGAGATTTTGTTGGCATCAATGTTTATGCTGATGCTACTGCTTTATTAACCAAAATTCACTTCCGCTTGTTTCCATATGGTTGAATTATGACTGATGGCTCAGGAAGAGGAGTCTGATGAGCTCCATGCTTTCTTGCTCTCCTCTTTGAGCGCCTCATACAGCTCCTCAGCCACACTCAGGAGGAACCTGTCCGCGCCATGGCGTGCCACGAGAGAGACCGACACTGGAACGCCATCGCGCACGCCAAGAGGAATGCTCAACTGTATCCCATGCCCAGCACAAACACCAATCAATCGGTGACAATAAAATTGTGGTATCTGAATTGCATGATCAGTTGCAATCGAGGTTCAGCAGCTCTATACCTGGCAAAACCCAGACAGTCCAGCGATTGCAAGAAGTGAAAATGCTCTTGCCCGGAAGTTTTCCAGCGCAGCAGCTTCCGTGCGCAGCTTTGGTGGAGAACCAGGAACTGTTGGGATCACAAGGATTCCATCATCCTACAGATGAAAAATAAGTCAGCAAGAGATCACAAAGAACACAGCAATGTTAATGATTATCTGCACTTCTGTTTGATTTAAAACTGCAGCAGGTGCAGAGGAACTCTCTGAATTCTGAAGTACCTTGACAAGAGCATCAAGTGCAGCCTTGAATTCAGTCCTCAGAACATGAAACTCCTCCATGGGTCCAGCTTCTGATGTAATGGCCCCGTGTACCCGCTCTCGGATGCCTGGGCCTAGGTTAGGCTTTACAGTGTTGACCCATTCTGCATGATTGGCTTTGAATTCGGACCTGAAACAGATATTCACATTGTTCCTCCTCACCCATGATGGGTAACTCTAGATCGTGAGGAAAGAAAAAACCATACTGATTAACAAATTTTCAACTGTTGAAATGGCACCAAACTATTCCCCTGTCAGGCCCATCTTCTGAATTACTCCCTCCAGTCATAAAAGAATAATCCTAAATGATGCCTGTTCATATCTTATTCAGTATGTGTTATTGGACGGAGTGCTATTTAATTATGAAGAAGGTGGGCTAGAGCAAGGTTTTTGTATTTTACTATTTTTGGTAAAACAATATTTAGAATTACTAGCAACTTCAAGAACTATTATTGCTTAGTCTGAATAAGTTGTAAGTGAAACCTTTGGAGGCATCCCACGACATATGAAATGGCAGATAGAGCAGGTACAGAAGGTGATTCGCTTTTCGAGAAGTCGCTAATGAACTTCCCAATTTTCGGAACATTGTTGGAGACGAATTCACCAAGGTTCCTATTATCTACTGCATCACCTGTGACAATAAAGGCATTCGCAGCAGATAAGATCTATTATCTTTAATGGAAACAGAGTAATTTTAAGGCTTAAGCTAGTATATGAGTTCATAGAATTACTTACTACCAAATCTCTTAGCTATTGAGGCATTGAGAACCTGATATGTTTGGTCCCTCAAAGAGCCTAAGATTTCAAAACAGTCCTTGGGAATTGTAAATTGAGTTGGTTGCTTGATAGTGTTGTCAGCAGGTAGCGGCAACAACACATTGCTTACACGAGATAACGTAGAGATATCTCTAGCAAACCACCCTGTACAACGTGATTTGAATAATTATAAATATCAGCATCATTCTGAACACTAACAGTAAATACTGCATTTGTTTTGCAAAAACAAAAAAAGTAGTACATTAAGTTACTAATTTTCATAAAGGCCAGACAGCAATGGGACATGAAACTTGAAGTGATGAACAGAGGAAAAAAAGGAGGAATATCTACCCACCAACAGTATCAAACATCTGCGACATTGGAACGACATTTTCTGTCGAAACCAATCCATGGGAAGGCCTGAGTCCAAATATGCCACAGTAGGCAGCAGGTACCCTAACACTGCCACCGGTGTCCGTGCCTATATAACATTATCACACAATGGGAAAGTATAGAAAAAAATACTTTGTTGATACTGAGAAAAACGAACAATTCTTTCCTCAAAAAAAGAATAAATAGGAATTAGTCCCTAAAAAGAAGAATATCCAAGAACTGTGAAACTACAGGAGAGCAAAAGGCTGGGCAGGGATTGACCTAAAGAGAAGTCGACAAGCTTTGCGGCGACCGCGGCCGCTGATCCACTGGAGGATCCTCCAGGAACTCTGTCGGGAGCGCAGGGATTAGTTGGCGTGCCATAATGCGCGTTCTCCCCATCGATGCTGTGGAAATCGGGCTGAATTTTAGCGGCCTGATCAAACTGATGGATTTCCAACTGCAACTGCAACTCTGCAAGATACTGTAATCTGAAATGGGTCCCGGTTTCAGGTGGAGGCACGGGCGATCACCTGCAGCCCATCTCGTCCATGATGGTCTTGCCGACGCCGGTGGCGCCGGCGGCCAGCGCGGCCAGGACGACGGGGGAGGTGGCGGCGGCGGGGCCATGCGTCCTCGCCCAGTCCGGGTTGCCGAACCCGGTGACGCGGCCGCTGACGTCGAAGCTGCAGCAAGACAACACGTATGGCTTCAGTCGTTGACAATCAAATTTGGAGATCGACAGAGAAGAAGGGGACACTTGATCACATGTCCTTGATGGCGAAGGTGAGGCCGTGCAACGGGAGCTTCTCCGTCTGCTGAGATTGCGGAGGCAGCAGCTCGAATCTCTCCATGAAGGCGCCGTAGTCTCCGCCCTCCAGCTCCGTCGCCATGCCTTCCCCTCGCCCTTCTCGGTTCCCGCCCACCACTGATAATGATGGATTGTGGAAAATCTCGTACAGTTGAAATGCTGAATTTTCCTCGCCTCGCACATTCAACGGGGTCCATGGACTAAACCCCAGGAGCAAGAAGTAATAGAGAAGTGGACCAAAAAAAAATCCCTAAAAAATCAGACTGCAACAAAGAGGATACGTACCAATGTTCATTTTTTTTTCAAAGAAAAGGGAAGTAGGACGTGTATTCTACTACTATTCTCTTTTGGGTGGTAGAAAGTAGAAACGAGATTAAAGCCAGAATCGGTGGCACGCACTTTGCAATACAGTATGCATTATATCTGTTATTGGAAAAACATGATATGCAACCTCCTATGTGTCTACAAACAACAGCATTCCAGATATTTGGCTATCTAAACTAGACAAGCAAATCATTACTGAAAGGGTCCCGTTAAGGACGAGTTCATGGAGGCTTGAATCTCTTCTAGGGTTCTTCCTTTGGTTTCCGGCACTAGCCGCTCCACAAACACGACCGTGAGGCCACAGACTGTTGCAAAGATGAAGAACGTGCCTGCATTCCGGACATGGTATATACATAAATACATGGTCAGAAGTTGTAGATATATGAAATTTTGGTGGCATCGATGTTTGTGCTGATGCTACCACTTTGGCCAAAATTATCTTCTGAATGCCTTAACTTACCATAAGAGTTCCACACCAGGAGAAAGTTGAAGGCGTACGAGATGATCCATGAGCCGAGCCAGCTTACTAGGGTCACAAGGCTTCCTGCTGCTCCTTTCATGTTTATGGGAAAGATCTGCATGTCCAGTCCAGTGGTGAATATAGACAAATTCATTTTATACTCTCGAGTCTACCGTTCTGAATATTTTGTTTTCGACAGAAATGTCCTGTGTCTATACTTATGGCAGGATGGTACCTCTGACATTATAACCCATGGTATTCCCCCCATGCCTAGTGAAAAGGATCCTGTGAAAATCTGGTTTGCAAATAACAAAATTCTTCAGAACAACAGTTTTGTGTATGTCTGTGTGTGAGAGACAGGCTCTCTGCAGGTAAACAGAAAAATAGACAATAAATAGTATGTACCAGAATGCCTGCCAAAGCCAGCAATATGTTCAGGTCCTTTCCCCAGTGATGTTCCTGCTCCAGATAGAGAAAAATAATAGCAACTCATTGCGCTGACGAATTGCAAGTTGTTGACCTTCTTATCATGATGAAATCATTTTCAGAAAATTCAAACCTTCGCTAAGAATGACAAACCAACTAGTAGGCAACCCAGGCATGTTCCAGCTGCAGAGACCTGAAATATTGCACCATACATATTACTGTGGTCGTAACTCATTATTAACTCTGAGCATATCTTTTTTTACCATCAAAAGTGGCCTCCTTCCAGCCTTGTCCATTAGAAGTACCCCTAATCCCGTCATCGGAATCTGCAGATTTAAAATCTAGTCATACACATAAATTCAGTAAGAAGCACGTGAGCTGGGTAGGGTCTTTGTTAAAGAGACCTGGACAGCAACCATAGCAAGCATTCCTGTGTTTCCTGATGAGAAACCTGATTTGATCATGAGTACTTAGTAATTAGTATAATACGCAAGAGCAATCCATTGTAAAAATTCTCCTCATGACCAAAACAAGTTTATGTGAGTTAAGAAATAGGTTATCATTCATTACCGGCTGAAACAAATATTTCACTGGCATAGAAGCAAATGGCATTCACTCCCCCAAACTGTTGAAGGACCATTAGCCCAACTCCAACCTGACCGCAGACCTGATGTGTCAGGAAACAGCAGAAACATGTTCCTTCCTAATAGGCAGAAAGGCATATTAAAGATACTTACTGTAACAGCACGAATATAAGCCTTTTGAAACAGGTCCAACATCTTTGACTCTGGTAAGTGCTGAAGCTTTTCTGTAAAATCCTGAATACCAAGTTTACAGAATCATCAAAAGCTTTGTTTAATGCATGATTAAGTCGAATGTTTATAATTATTCTCAAGCTGTCAAGCACTTCATACTTTGATTTCTAATGCTTCATCAGATATATCAGTTCCCTTTCCCCTTAGCTTCTGCAATGCTGCCTCAAATGCACCTGGATGTCCAAACCTTGCCTGAGATACATGATCATTGTCAAGCATTATTCCAATTTCCAAGTGCCAAACTTGTGGGTTCTAGCTAATGATATGAACCTTAAGGAAATTATGATCAGAAAAAGAGACGATTTAACACTTCTTTATTGTTTGGTCTTTATACAAAACGTGCTAAGGCACGGTGGCGAAAAAAAATATACAAACCTTACCATAACTGCTGATTTCTAAGTTTATGCTAAGAGCTAAATATTTATATGTAAAGGTTCAAATATGCTTCCTTGCTTATGATCCTTGTCTGATGTTTACATGAGTGTACTCCCATGATCAATATTAAGAAATGCCTGATTCTGTTTGTCAATGTCATCTTTAGTTCTAAACTTGTAATAAGAGAGGTATTTTTCAAAATGGATGTGGAACTAAAAAAATAATCAAACTATCAGTACTTCAAATAAAGCTACTAACCAGCCATCTGGGGGATTCAGGAGTCACAAGAAGGCCAACCAATTGCAGCAAACATGGTGCCACTCCTATAACAGGTAAGTTAAAATTCGTACATGATGATATGCATTAAAATTGTTGGTACACTCGTGCATGAATCATGATGTAGATACAGTTAAGAAAAAAAAGGTACACTAAAAATCAGCGCAATACCAGCCCCTGATACATTGATACCTAATCTACACCCTATTCTCGTTGTGCACGAACGGTAAAAAAAGGTACACCCAAGCAAGATATACCAATGATTGCCAAGGTACGCCAAGTGATAAAGGTCCCCAAAACATACGCCAGCGATGCCCCACAACAGATCATAAACTGCATAAATAGGGGAGCTCTTTTCTTAAGATAAACCTCTGAACAATTAGCGATGAACTCTCCCTTAATTAAGTACAGTGAGTACAGTACAAACCTGGTTTACAGTTGCGAACCCTCCTCTAAGATTCTTTGGTGTTATCTCTGATATATAGACTGGAACCTGTTAAGATTCTGCAAAGTTCAGACTGAATTCGTCCAGAAAGGTAACAAGATGGAGTATCTTTATTGTAATCACCACATATGAAAGAAGGCCAATTCCACATCCAATTGAGAGCCTTCCAATGTCAAGCCACCAAAAATTCTACGGAGAATACACGAATCACAGTATTGCACTATACATTGTACTAGAAGGCATTAAAGAGCACACTAGAGTAGAAATGTGTAGGAGAGGGGGCAAACCTGGGAAAAGGTTATCAGGAGATATCCAAGAATGCAGAGAAGATCTGATATTGCCATTGCCTGCATGCCGCAAAACCCAAGAAGTCAAGCACAACTTCGTCAGTCAGAGCACAGTGAAGAACTTGAGATCATATGAATGATCTCTCTGCTGGCTGTCTGACTTTGGTACATGCCAAATGCGGCGGTGCAGCAAGCTCAATCAGCAGGATCGAATTGGGATCAACACTTACGAATCTTCGACCGACACGGTCTGCCACGGTGCCACTGACAATAGCTCCTAGCATTGCTCCAATCGTTAGTATGGAGCCAAAGACAGAGTACTGCATATGAGCATGATAAGAGTAAGTTGCAGGGGACACTACCCAGTGTTCAGTTGTTCTTGTCAACAAGACGAGCAATCTAATACAGGAGGGTACCTCGGCTAAGGAGAGGTCGAGATCACGCATGATGCCCGGCTGGGAAGGCGACGAGTAGCCCACCTGCAGCACGCAAGAAATCGAAATTAACTTCCCCCGGTCCGTGATTATTGATGATTTCACCCTTCAAAAAAATCACTAACAATTTACCAGAATAAACCCACTACTAATTCTTTCTTGGTCATAATTTTCTAACAGCTTTGCTACCTACTCCACACAGGCGGCAAATTTGCAGCGTTCAGTAGTAGCCACTACAGAGGAAGAGCTGATTACCGAGATGCCGAACTCGAAGGATCCGGCGACTGCGACGGCAGTGCTGGCGACCACCACCGCAATCGAAGAGGAAGAGGAGGGAGACGAAGCTCCCTGACGGCCATCACCGCTGCTTCCGGCCGCCGCCGTGGCCAGGAGAGGCTTCTGGGCTTCTTGATCCTCATGCTCCATCGGGGCGGCCTGGGTTCTCCCCCTCAGTCGGCCGTCCCTCTTGGCTCTTGCCTCTTGGTATGGTGTGTTTGGAGCTGAGCTGACGACTTGACGAGGACGACCGGCGCCCGGGCGGTGGATCGGTCCAGTCCACCAGTGATCAATGTATTGACATGTGCAGACACTTGTCTGTTTCTTCTTCCCATGTCTTTTCTTTGTCATTTTCTTTGGTTTCGCTTTCATCTCGCGCATTACGGTCTCCTTAGTCGCCGATTTTATTAACGCTGATGGGAATCTTTTGTGTGGTTAAATAGGCCATGGCGAAAACTGGGCAAATAAAAAAAATCGAGGGGCATTCATTCTGTTCGCCACAACGACGACTCAACAAGGTCGTATTATTTATCCGAGGAAGTTCGCTCTGACATGCCCTGTTTGGCTGCATGTAATCCAAATACATTCAGTTCAGTGACACCATTCTTTATTATTTTTTTTTTTGAAAAGGGAAGGTTTCACCATTCGTTAACGTTTCATCAGTTCCCAAAGGCCCAGGGCACCCTGTTTGGCAACTTTGGCTCATTGGCTGCATGTAATCCAGTGTGCATGTGTTATTGGGGCAAAATGTCATTTACAATAATTTTATCCCTGATAATGACTGAAACTAAACATCCTACAAAGAGTATCAAGGGAACCAGCTATTTCAGATAAAGAAAAGGAGAATTATTTGTGAAAGGGCGTCAAGGACGAGTTCAAGGAGGCCTGAATCTCCTCTAAGGTTCTTCCTTTAGTTTCTGGCACTAAGCGCTCCACAAATACGACTGTGAGCCCACAGATGGTTGCGAAGATGAAGAATGTGCCTGCATCGTCCAAGGTATATACAGACATACATCAGCATACAATTGGACCAAAATTCTGCTTGGTGCCTTAACTTACCGTAAGTGCTCCATGTCATGAGAAAGTTGAAGGCGTACGAGACGATCCATGAACCGAGCCAGTTTACTAAGGTCACCAGGCTTCCTGCTGATCCTTTCATGTTTATGGGAAAGATCTGCATGATCAGTGAAGAATGTAGTAAAATTCATTTCTATTACAGGAATTCTTTTGAGCCTATTAGTTCTGAATATTTTGTTTTGGTTAGTCATCTCATGTTTCTTCTAGTTACAGTAGAAAATGTACCTCTGACATTATAACCCATGGTATCCCCCCATGCCCAGTGAAAAGGATCCAATGAAAACCTGGTTGCAAACAGCAAAAAACTTAACAATAGCTCCAAGTGTGTCTGTGAGAGAGACCTCTTTTCCAGTAACGGAGAATACAGTCATACAGAACAGCAGTCGAAGTAGCAGTATGTACCAGAAGGCCAGCCAAAGCGAGCACGTTCAAGTCCCATTTCCCAGTGCTGTTCCTGGAACAGAAATACCACTGGTTGAGCCTAAGAATGGCAATTTGTCGACCTCCTTACAATGACGCGATCGATATTAGAAATTCCAAACCTTAGATAAGAATGACAAACCAATTAGTAGGCATCCCAAGCATGTCCCAGCTGCAGAGACCTGAAAGATTGCAGCATAAATATCATAATTCGTTACTGACTTTCAAATTTCAAGTATAATTAGTTTACAATCAAAAGTGGCCTCCTTCCAGCCTTGTCCATCGGAAGCACCCCTAATCCAATCATCAGAATCTGAAAACTCAAAACTCTAGTCATATGTCTGAATTCAGTTAGAAGCACATGAGCTGGCTAGGGGCTTGATGAAGTGACCTGTACAACGGCCATGGCGACCGTTCCTGTGTTTCCTGACGAGAAACCTGATTCATATCAGGAGTGTTAGACTGTTAGTGTAGTGCCCCTGTGTGATCCGTGGTAAACATTTCTCTTCTGATAACAGAACAAGTGCAGGTGATTTAAGGCAATAAGTTGTCATTGTTCCTTACCGGCCGAAACAAATACTCCACTGGCATAGAAGAGAATGCCATTGACTCCCCCAAGCTGTTGAAGGACCATTAGCCCAACTCCAACCTGACCATGGAACTAATCGTTAGAAACAACAGAAAGATGTTCCTTTTATGAAGAATGACATATTTTAAAGATACTCACTATAACTGCATGAAGGTAATCCTTCTGAAACAGGTCCAGCATCTTTGACTTTGGTAGGCGCTGAAGCTTTTCTGTGAAAACCTGTATATGTGGATTATATAATTAATAAGACCATGAAGTAGTACGGTGAGTTGAAGGATTGTTTTTAACTCCAGCATTTTCATACTTTTATTTCTGAGGCCTCTTCAGAGATATCAGTTCCCTGTCCCCTTAGCTTTTGAAGTTCTGCCACAAACGCACCTGGGTGTCCAGAACTAGCCTGAAATACTTCATTTTTCTATCAGATTTCATTCTGAGAAGAGCCTTTAGTTATCGAATATAGAGCTTAGAGCAAAGCAACCATAATTATAAGAAGATCCAAATCTAAAATTCTCAATTGGTATATTTGCAAATTTTATCATAACTTCTTCTAAAATTAGGCCTGGAGCTGAAATTTTTTTATTTAATTAATTGAAAGTTCAAAGTATGTTCCCTTGCATATGATCCTCATGTGATGTTCAAATGAGTGACCCAGTGACCATCTTAAGTCTGTCAATGCCACCCAAAACTAGTCTCTTCTAATAAGAGAGATTTTGTCAACTACAAATGGGATCGAAGTGGAAATAAAGATTAATCAAGTATTATTAGTTGAAAGGCAACTTACAAGCCATCTGGGGATTCAGGAATCACAGGAAGGCCAAGCAGCTGCAATAAACATGGTGCCACTCCTACAAGAGAAAAAGTAGCACTTTCATTCATGTGTAACAGTATTTCATAATTTGCATAAATTGGAAGCAGATACTTTTAGGAAAATAAAGGTCAATTAAAATTGGTCTGATTTAGACCTAGTAAAATGTATTCTCATTTTATAGGTATTGTAGATAGGTACATCCAAACAAACTACTTTACCAACAATTGCCAAGGTACGCCAGTTGATAAAGGTCCCAAGAACAAAGGCAAGCGACCCTCCACAGCATATCATAAACTGCATGAACGGAGGAGTTTGTTTTTTCTTTTTCTTTGAGATAAAGCTAACTCTGAACAACCAGTATTAAAGTCTACCTTGATTGAGTTCAGTACAAACCTGGTTTACAGTTGCAAAGCCTCCTTTAAGGTTCTTTGGTGTTATCTCTGATACAACAAAGTTTCAAACTGATTTTATTAAAAAAAGTAACAAGGTGGAGTTGTTTATTGTAATCACCACATATGAAAGAAGACTAATTCCACATCCAATTAACACCCTTCCAATGTCAAGGCACCAATAATTCTACAGAAAGATATGTGAAACCCACCTATTAGATGAACTACGAAATAAAAGATAAAAAAAACGAGGAGTGGAGTGGAACCTGGGAAAAGGCTATCAAGAGATATCCAAGAGCGCAGATAACATCTGATATTGCCATTGCCTGCGCGCCGCGACGTTCAGAACGTTATGCGCAAATCGGTCGGTCAAAGAGAGCATATATACAAAGGAAACACTCTGGCTCGCTCTTTGGCTGGGTACAAGGTGAAGTTTGCTGGTGCAGTTTGTTCAGTTCTAGCAGGATGGGGGAATGCCGTAATGGGTGGGATTAACACGTACCCCTCTTCGACCGGCCCGGTCTGCTATGGAGCCACTGACAATGGCGCCCAGCATTGCTCCGATGGTCAGGATCGAGCCAAAGACAGAGTACTGCATGCGATGTGCACATGAGAAGATTAGCATATCTTGTTACGAGGTGCTTAATTAAAGAGTGAGCTCAGCTATATATGCCACCAAGATGAAGCATCGTTTACAGGAGAATACCTCAGCTAAGGAGAGGTGGAGATCACGAATGATGCCCAGCTGAGACGGCGATGAGTAGCCGATCTGCAGCAAGGAAGCCGAAATCAAACGTCAAATTTTGCGAGAAAAATGTGAAAAGGGGCAACAGGAAAAGATCACAAATAAACGCAGGGCTTACCGACAATCCGAACTCGAAGGACCCGGCGACGGCGACGGCAGTGCTGCCAACGACCACCGCGATCGAAGATGATGATGCGCTGCCACGGCTGTTACCGCCGCTGCCACCGGCCACCCTTACCAAGAGAGGCTTCCCGGCTGCGTCCCGTCCCTCCGGCTCCATCGGACCGACCATGCATGGGTTCGTCCCACGTCTGTCCCTTGCTTGGTTTTGTTCGGAGGAGAGCTGCTCTGAGCGTGACCAGTGGACGGCCAGCGGCTGGCCGGGCGGATCGGTCCAGCGGGGCAGTGAGTGACCATAAAACTTGCTGCGTCCGGTCATGCAGCTCATGCTGATGCTTGTCTTGTTCCTCTCTCATCCTTTCTTTGTCATCTGCTCTCGATCATCCATCCCTTGCAAATTCGGTTAAATGGTGGATGGAAACAATCTTGGGCTTTGTTTGGCATAGGAAATAAGATCACTTTGCAAAATTGCAATCCAAACATCCACTTTGTCTGCTCAGTCAGTCAGTCCCCGTACAAATCTTCGAGTCGTTTCACCCTCTCAGCAACTGATTTTGGCATGTGCTTCTTCAACCTTCCACCGAGCAGTCGAGCACCAATGCACCATTGTTCATCTCGTTGCATGCTAAGACCTTGTGAAACTGCACTACTGCAGCAATTACCTGCCAAGCAGGGAAGAATCACGATTTATGGCATCTGGAGGCGCAAGGGAAGGTGCGCGGCAGCGTGGAAGAGGCGAAGAGACGGGTTGGGCATTTGATCGAGCAGTTGGTGCGCAATGAGGGCTTGTGGTAGGATAATTCATTGGCATCGGCATCGAGAATACGGTCCCGCTCGCCGAAATCTATTTACATACAACGAAAGGAGCTCGTTTGGAGCCTCCTCGTGAATTCTGACCTCACGTGGGAGCCACAATTTATTTACATATACTAAAGGAGTTGGTTTTCGAGCCTCCTCGTGAATTCTAACCTCACGTGAGGGGCCACAATCTATTTACATAATACTATATTAAAGGAGCTGATTTTGAAGCCTCCTCGTGAATATGAGACCCATGTAGGACCCACGTAGTGTTCAGGTGGGATCCATATATTGTCCAGGGAGGCGTGGCGCCGACCCCCTGACGTGGCGCGTGAGGCTTGGCGCCAAGATCTATGGCGCCAAGCCTTGGCGCCACCATCGCTGGCGCGAAGCCTTGGCGCCATAGATATCTATGGCGCCAAGCCTCGGCGCCAGCCTCCCTGGCGCCAAGCCTCTTAACACAGTACCGGGATTCCTTTCCTTTTGCGCGTCCATTTGCATTCTTGTCGTTTCAAATCGCGCCGCCACCGCCGCCTCGGAGTCCGCCGCCACCGCCCCCGCCCCCGCCCGGCGCCCGCCCGAAGGCGCGCGCCCCGTCGCCCGGCGCCCGCCCGGCCGAAGGCCGCCCGGCGGCCGGAGCCGCCCCGGCCGACGCCCCCCCGTCCGGTGGCCGCCCGCCCGAAGGCCCCGCGCCCGCGCCCGGCCGAAGGCCGCCCAGCGGCCGGAGCCGCCCCGGCCGGCGCCCCCCGCGCGGCCCCCCGCGGCCACGTCCCCCCGTCCGGTGGCCGCCCGCCTGGAGGCCCTTGCCCGCGGCCGCCCCGCGCCCGCCATTGTCCGGAGGCCGCCCGCCCCTCAGCCCGGACGCCCGCGGTCGCCCCCACCGGTGGTCCACGGCCCGTCGCCCGCGCCCTCCATGGCCGGAGGTCATCTGACCCCCGCTCGGTGCCCGCCCCCACGCCTTGCCGCCGGTGTTCATCAGTGAGGTAAAACTCTAGGAAGAGTTATAGTTAACTAGATAAAATAGTTAGATAGATAAATTAGAATTAGATTGTTAGGTAGAATTTAGATAGGTAGGTAGAATTGGTAGATGAAATTGTTAGATATGTAAATTAGAATAGTTAGGTAGAATTGTTAGATAGAAAGTTTATCTTTATGAATTGCAATGATAGAAAGATTAGAGGATACTCATGACACTATTTAACTAGATGCATGTCCAATTTTCTTTACGTAGTTAGATGTATAGTTAGTTACATAGTAAACTAGTTATTTAGTTAAGTAGTTGTATAGTTAAGTACAGAGGTACATATTAGGTGACATAGTTAGTTAGTTGTATTTAGTAGTTAGTTGTATTTTCCCGACCAATGGGTCAACGGGCACACTTCGATCCTCCCGTCCCAGAACCTGTTATTCCCGATGCTGAATCTGCCCCTAATGAAGTAGTTGGACATGGTTGTCGGATTGTTGATGATGTGGCGGACTCTTCTAATGAGTTCCTTTTCACTCAGAATGATCCGAGTAAGTGTCTTACCAGTTTCTGTTGTTGAGAGGTAATCCCATTCGTTCCATCAATTTATTCTTTACTCATATTTGTACTTGATGGTACAGGAGATATTCCAGAAAATATGGATGTGCCTCTAGTTGATGCGCAAGTGCAATGTGGAGATGGATTGCGTGGCTCCAATAGTGTTGAAATTTTGAATGATGAAGATGCATACGAGATGGGAGTGGATCTTGATTCTGATGATGATCGTCCTGTTGGAGAGATGACAGAGAGTGATATTGAGATGTTCAGACATATCTTCCCTGGACGTCGTGATCCGATAGTTCATGAGTTTAGCGATCTTACTCTTTCCGATCAGGCGTTTGCAGAAGGACGTGATGATGAGCTCCTAGAAGCTCCTGAAGCTAGTCCTAGTATGGTTATTGAGGAGGGAAGGGTATTTAAGGACCTTCCCACATTGAAGAGGTGATTACAAGCTTTTGCGGTGATACGGAAGAGATCGTACAAAGTGTTGCATTCATATGCGGAGCGCCGTTACACAGTTGTGTGTGACAAGGAACAATGCCCATGGAGGGTTTGTGCAAGGAAGCAAAATATCATCGGGAAATGGAAGATCACAAAAGTTGTCGGTCCACACAATTGTGCTGACCATGAGCTTACAGTGAGACATCCGCAGCTAACATCTACCCTCATGGCGAAGCGGTTGATGGGAATATTGAAGGAACAACCCAACATGAAAGTTAGAACAATTATCAGAACTGTTGAGGAGATTTATGGAGGTTATGTGATAACCTATGGTAAAGCTTGGAGGGCTAAGCAGCGAGCGTGGAAGATGATATATGGGGATTGGGAGTCTGGGTACGAGCAGCTGCCAGTGCTTTTTAATGCAATAAAAGCGGTGAATCCAGGCATGCATTATGAGTACATCCTAAAGCCAAATGCTTGGAAGGATGGGAGGCAGATATTCGGACGTGCGTTCTGGTGCTTCCCTCAGTCTGTGGAAGCCTTTAGGCACTGTTGTTCTGTTTTCTCTATTGATGGTACGTTTTTGATTGGCAAATACAGGGGCACACTTCTTATAGCCATATCTTGTGACGCGAACAATATGTTGGTTCCTTTGGCATTTGCATTGGTTGAGAGGGAGAACAATGATAGTTGGGGATAATTCTTAAGACTAGTCCGGATACATGTGGTTGGTCCTGGCAGGGAGGTTGGCGTCATATCCGATAGGCATCAGGGCATACTTCATGCTGTGCAAGAGCAGATAGAGGGCTATGCACCTTTGCATCATCGTTGGTGCACTCCGCACCTTGCGGAGAACCTTCTTCGGAAGGATAGTGTGTAGGATAATTTTGATCTGTTTCAAGTTGCTACTCGTCAGCTTGAGGACTATTACTTTCAGCGCAAATTGGAGTAGGTCAGGACCGCAACAAATGCATAAGGTAGATAATGGCTCGCTGGTTTGATGAGAGATTTGGATAAGTGGACTAGATCTCACGACGCCGGTGGTTGGAGGTATGAGTTTCAGTGCAGTAACATGGCCGAGTCATTCAATAAGTTGTTATTGGGGATACGTGGTATGCCTATGAATGCTATCGTTGAATTCACCTTCTACAGGCTTGTTGTGTGGTTCAATGAAAGACACGCAAAAGTAGAAGCGTTGCAGATTGCTGGGAAGAGATGGGCTGAAAAACCAAACAGACATCTCAGCATTGCAAATGAAAGGGCTTCCACACATGAGGTGCAATGTTTTGATCTCGGCACAGGTACTTATCAGGTCAAGCATAGGGGCGGGACAATGTCTGACGGCGAGATCCGAGAGTCGAGGATACATGTGGTAGTCCTCCGAGATTTCAAGTGCACTTGTGGTAGGCCAAGGCAGTACCACTTCGTATGTTCTCATTTGGTGGAAGCAGCTAGGCATCGCAATTTTGATATCGAGAGGATGATACCTCATGAGTTCAGCGTAGACACCCTTGTGCGGACATGGAGCCCCCGCTTCGTGCCTTTCCGGGATCCTAGAGAGTGGCCTCCATATGATGGGCCAAAATATGTTGCGGATCCTGCATACCGTTGGAACAAACGTGGAACAAGGAAGCGGACGAGGCATAACATGACTATGGATCAGGTATCCGGAAGAACGAGGCGTGGTAGAGCAACACCATTTCTTGCTGATCCAGAACAGAACGAGTGCGGCAAGTGCGGTAGATTGGGCCATAATTCACGCACTTGCCATTGGCAGATTAGTGAGGTGCGACTAGTAGCTCTTTTCGTTACTTCATATGTGTTTTATTCATACAGGTTGTGTTTCTACATCTCTAACTTCATGGTTCATTGTTTACTAATCTTATTTGTTTTTGCCTTTTTGTAGGATGGCGCACTTCCACCTACTAGACCAGGCGTACAACCAGACCCACCGAGGTCGTCTCATAGCGGCAGGGCAGGTAATAATCTACAATTCATGATTCAAGTTTTGCAAGCGTCCATGTCTTGTTTCCTAAGAAATGTCTGACTCGGTTTGTTTGCATGCAGGTCCTTCCGCTCCTTTGTTCTAGAGCCCATGATGGGTTTTTGGCGCTGTAGTACGACGATCGCTACACTCCTTTGCTAGAGATGGCGGGCCTAGATGTCATCTCGTATCAGGTTCATCGTGGGATGCCCAAGTTCAACTCAGCGGCTATAACTGCGTTGGTTGACAGGTATTACTTTATTTCTATTACCTCCGTTCATATTCAATTTATTATGTCCTTACATGTTAACAAGTAATAATGCTGCAAAATGTAGGTGGCAGCCCGAGACTCACAACTTTCACCTGCCGTTCGGAGAGATGACAGTGACCTTACAGGACTGTCAGAAGATGCTGGGTCTGTCAATTCGCGGCCATGCAGTGACTGGACCGTGCGTCTCAGAGGGTTGGAGAGCACGAGTGGCAGCCTTCCTTGGGCGAGAGGTTGAGGAGTAAGGGACTCGCACATCTGGAGTGTTAATCTCCTGGCTACGAGAACACTTCGGCCAGTGCCCCCAGGACGCGGATGCGGAGACAGTTTGGCACTACTGCAAGGCGTGGATCCTGCACCTGTTTGCCTGCGTTCTTTTCCCAGACGCTACAGGTGACACTGCGTCTTGGATGTGGATCCACTGCCTCACTGACTGGCACCAGGCACGTCTTTACAGTTGGGGATCAGCTGTGCTGTGTTTTCTATACCGGCAGCTGTGCGAGGCGTGCCGTCGGACTTCGGGCTCCGCGTCAGTTGGTGGGTGTGTCTACCTATTGCAGTTATGGATGTGGGCCCGTCTTCCTGTTGGTCGTCCCGAGATTATGCCGCGTCGACCGTGGTTCCCAGGTGAGATGCCGAGACGGCAGCCGACATGGGCATATATTTGGGATCAGGTTAAGGTTAGCCATACGAGGTTGGACCGCGCGTACCTGGATTACATCAACGAGATAGACGCGCTCACGGCTCATAGTGTAAGTCAATTTTTTTTAACATGCTTTGTAATCTTTTAGTATAACAACTAACATCTTGTTTTGTCATGTTGCAGGTAAATTGGCAGCCTTACGAAGGAGAGGACGCACTTCCTTTAACCCTTAGCTTCGTGTGTGGGTTGGACGACGATCTTTATAGGATGAAGTGCCCTCTCATATGCTTCTATGCTGTCGAGTACCACCTGCCGGATTGAATAGCACGGTAGTTTGGGATGAGGCAGATTTGGCCACCACCGGCGACCTCGACTAGTGTGGAGCTACACAAGTAAGTCTTTTCGTATTTGAATTATTTCAATACCATTACCTAAATATTGCCTAGCAGTAACATGTAACGTGACGTGCAGCGTGGATCGTAAGAAGAAACGAAAGGTCTCTGAGTGGGCCGCATTCCACCAGGCGTACATTGACGATTGGGAGAACTTCGATGAAAACGTGGACGAGAACGACGAGCCGCACACACACAGTGAGTACAGGCACTACCAGACTTGGTACTAAGGTGCGACGCGTCACAGGCTGAGGGCAGCGTGGACGGAAGATGACTACGCCGACATCCACTGATCCGACGATGAAGACATGGTGTACGATCAGAGTACTCGTGCTGGAAGGCAGGTGGAGGCAGGACCAATCCTGGATAGGATGGTAAGACAATTGCTTCACTTTTCTACGTTCTATGTTAAGTTACTTAGAGATTTAGTTAGTTAGATAATGACTTAGTGACCATTTGACTTAATCATTTAGTCATTTAGTGACTTAGTGTGTAAGTAAGTTAATGACTTAATCATTTATTGCTTTAGTGACTTAGTCATTTGTTGCAGGGCCGTACCCTCCAAAGCTCGGTTAGAGATATAGAGCATTTCCGTCCTACAGTTACGGACCCCGAGACGCGGAGCTTCCTAGAGGTAAGTCTTAAATTTTGTTACTTTCTAATACTTTATTAATACGTTACATTCTTCTTTCGTGTAGCTAGTTTTTACTACTGCAGCGACTGTCAAATCGGCTTCGCCGTGCCGCTGCTCGTTGTGGTTGCAGGACTGCCACGACGCGAGACGTGCACGTTCCATCCCTACGTGAAGGAGGCGTCGGTACGTCTAGCCAAGGCCCCTCAGGTTCGAAATCAATTGCATCCAAGGATGAGGACAACGACGACGACGACGATGAGCAGAGGGCCGAGGAGCTTGGCCCGTCTCAGCTCCAGGAGGCTCCCTTGACTCAGCCTACATAGGTTGTAGGCACTAGACTACATCGTCCACGTTTTCCTTACACTCCAGGCACCGACGCCCTTGGTCACAAGGGTAAGGGTAAGACTAGGAGGCAGTGGCGGTTCTTATTGCGAACTTTGTATTATATGGACTATTTGTATATATGGACTTTCATTCTGAACTATTGTGCATTCTATTATGAATGTGTCATATGCTTGTGTCATATGCTTCTATGCTTGTATGTTTGTATTTATGTTCACTATTCATCTCGTAATTTTGTATGGATTGCATCAAAAAGTAGGGAAAATTCTGCCGAATTTTCGCTAACAAGTACCCTTTTTATTTTCTACGGAAATTTCGCTAGACTACAACTTCGAAATGCATTACATCGCAAAATAAACATAGGTCGTCTACAAATTACGTGTCCATACTTAAAGTGCATTATTACATGACAACATAATAAAAGTCTCACCGTAGAAAATATTGTTCATAAATAAACCATAGAACTAGAACCTAAATATGGCTACTGAGTGCAACGAGGCCACTTTCCCTTCCTTAAGGTATCAGGATTCTCCTCAACCGCTGCTTTCGCTCGGCGTGCCCGCTCAAGCTTCTTCTCTCTCTCCTCCCTGTTCGCAGCAACCCGTCTCCTTTCCTCCTCTTCCTTGTGCTCCTTTTTCGCAGCCTCCTCTATGAGTCTCTTCTCATACACCTCCTTCCTCTCTGCATCCCAGCGCATCTATACTCCAAAAACTCCTTGTCTTCAGGATTGATCTCAGTGTCGATCCACTGCTCAAAATCACATAGCGGTGGAGGGGTCTACAACAAATGCAATTGTTATAAAACAAAAAAATTATGGACAATAATTATAAGACAACAACAATTCCTTACCAACATGTTAATGCGGCGCTGACGAAGTGTAGGTTCAAACGCAAAGTTGGAACACATCCAATACCTCTGCCTATACGTGGCATGTTCATCGGACTTGGCTACCTTGCAAGGATCGCCGCAAAAGCACATCGGCACTGGAACACCACTAGGCAGAGGTAATGGATCGAACGCATTTCCGGTCTTCTTGGTGCCATAACTACAATTTAGTTTATTTCGTTCTATGAATCAAACGCACTTAACAATAAACCTACAATTAAGGTTTTTTCATTTGATCCACAACAATGAGCATATAACATAACTACGTGCGCTGAGATTACCTTAGTTTCTTAGCTTTTCCACGCCTCGGCATCCTACATTTGCATGAAACCCTAAGTTCAAAAATGCAACAAATATATAGCGAATCGATGTGAAAAAAAGGTACGAGGGAGAAAGGATACCTTGCTCTTCAGGATCCACGGATCAAATGAAAGTTTCCTAAGCTACAATGTCGATTCGTAGTCTAGGGCGAAGTAGGGAGAGTAAAAACCCGAGAGAGTGGAGAAGAATGAGGAGGAACTCTCGGGCAGGAAGAAGGGTGGCGGTATATGTAGGGAGGCTTGGCGCCAAGCCTCAGCCGGATCTCTAAAAGGGGTCCCTCCGGATCCCCGTTCTCGGTGCTTGACCACTGTCAATATTGAATATATCTTAACGGTGTTAATTCAAAGAATGCCTACCTATGAGCTCGAAAGCTTCGCCATCTATCGGTTCATAAAATTTACGTTTCACTTGTCAATTGCAAGTCAAATTGACTGGCACGCCTTGCACTACTCACGAGCCGATTTGAAGCCTGCACTGGAGTTAAGCAAATCTCTTAGGTCCTCGTGTGTTACCAACGCAGAGTCCGCGGTCTAGATTTTGGGTCAACAACTAATAAATTACGTAAGTTGATTATAATATTTTATAATAGTGCGTACTGTTACTTTTTTCCGTCTTTTTAAAACTTACCTCGAGATGATACGATTGAAGTGATATTGTAACGAACGAGCCGTGCCAGAGCCAGACAAACGTGAAACAAAAAACAAGTTCTCCTTTTTCTTACGAGAACAAACAAACTACTTTATTCATATTCAACACTTATTTCGTGCGACATGGATTTATCACTATCAATGAGAAGCAGACGCGATACACACGCTGTACGTTGCTGTCACGCTCATGCTGACATTCAGTTCCCACGCATCACGGGGCATCCCGATCCTGAACCTGCTGAACCTGAACCTGGCGCAGCATCGGGCGGGCTCAAGAAGCTGGCCAGGAAGTTGCCGCGCTCGTAGAAGTACTCCGACTTCTCCACCTTCATCTCCTCGTCAACCTAAAAACATCATCACAGCGGTGCAGAGGAATTCAGGCCACGCTCTGTCTGAACTTGGAGCAAATGCAGCATCGATCGAATGCAGCATCGTCTGTCTGAAGTAGTAGGACTCACGTGGAAGATGCAGACGCCGATGAACTCGACGCGCTGGCCGTGCGGCGGGTGGCCCTTGAATGGCCCCTCCATGTACCCCCAGTGCCGGAACTTGAAGGCGATCTTGGGCGGGCCGCTGTAGACGTCGAGCACCTCGATGGCGAACCCCCTCGGGAACGCCGTGAGGAACGTGGCCATGGCGGAGTCGAGCGTCTCCTGGTCCGGGTCGAAGATGCGGTGCTCCGGCGGGAGCTTGGTGCGCAGGAAGTGGTTGTAACTGCCGATCGCCATCAGCTCCGCCCGGCTCTGGGCCTTCATCCCTGCAGGCGGCATCGGCGCGCGTCAGTGGGAAGCTTTGGCGGCGATCGGCCCGGAGCCGGCAATGGAAGCGTGATCGATCTCATGAATCTCACCGTTGTTGCTGGCGGAGTACTTTTCGGAGTTGACGGTCTTCTGGTCCTCGGGGCGGACCTTGTGGACGAGCTCCATCTCCCATGTCTTGAGCAGCCGCTGCACCTTCTCCTCCAGGGAGCCCTCGGGCCACACCCGCGTCCTCTCCGCCTCGAAGAGCTTGTTGACGACGTCGTAGTTGGGCGGCGCGCCGTACCTCCACACGGTGTCCTTCTCGCTCTCGCCGTGGATGAAGGACCGGTACTTGTCCCCTGCTCCCACCTCCGCGGCCGCCGCCATTGCTGACGCACGGCGAGCTCCGCCTGGCCCTTGCCTCTCTTCAAGGGAAACCTGTTAGTAATTGGGAGCAGCTCTGATGGATTATGTTAGTGCGGCGATAACAAGCGTGGCTCCCTATCTACTTATAGAGAGATCAGAGCAGATAACGAAAACAACGTTATCTCCCGGCGCTGCGGTGGTCGTCGCCAACTCGCAGTGAGCCGCCGCCTCTGCTCGTCCTCACGGCGCTTGTCCGTTAGCTCTGGAAAATGCTGGCCGCTGTGGGGCCAAGATGCCGGGGGAATTGGTGTGGAATTTCCATGGCGATTACTGTATTAAAGATCAGGAATGGAACACCGGCAGATCGCGATGGTAACGGACAAACAGACGACGGATTAATTTGGTAGAGAAATCAGAAATGTGATCGTTGTCCGTGCGACGGTGTTTGGTTCCACGGATTAAATTTTAATCCCTGTCATATCGAATGTTTAAGACTAATTACAAAACCAATTGCACATATGGAGGCTAATTCATGATCTGACACATATTTACTATAGCATCATATTGTCAAATCATGAACTAATTAGATTTAATAAATTCGTCTTGTGAATTAGCCTCCACCTATACAATTAGTTTTGTAATTAGTTCATATTTACTCTTTCTAATTAGTATCTAAATATTCGATGTGACAGGATCTGGACTTTAATCCGAGGAACAAACAACCCCGAGTCTTGACCGATCATTTTCTGATCGGTCCTCGGCAGCGGCAGCGGAGAGTGAGATCATTAGTGACGGCATGAGCTGCCATAATAATAAACAAATCTAAATGGCATGTTATATGGGGTTGCTTTTCTTGTAGGGGAAGGATGTAACTGCGCGATCGTCACGCGTAGCTAGAGGCAGTAAACGTCACAGCGCGACATGTCTCAGAGGAAGCTTCCGCCTCCGAGGCCTTGTTTACTTCCCAATTTGGGAGTGGTAAAATTAGCATTTTACCATAAATGCGCAACTGTAGCGTTTCGTTTGTATTTGTGAATTATTGTCCAAATATTGATTAATTAGGCTCAAAAGATTCGTCTCGCAAAGTACAACAAGACTGTGCAATTATTTTTTGATTTCGTCTACATTTAGTACTCCATGCATATACCGCAAGTTTGATGTGATGGGAAATCTTCTTTTTGTATAGTGTCAAAGTTGGTAGTTTGGAGGGAAGTAAACAAGGGCTGAGAGTATTAAACCGCTGCTAGTACTAGCTCGCAGCCACCTTCGTGAGCGAATTTGCAGACGGTCGCGGTACCTACGCGACTGAATTTTTTTTTTCCTTTTGAGATGGTGACTAGGATTTTTGGAAGCTTGGAGTTGGCGGCGTCTTGCTGTGACGTGCTGAGGTAGGCGTTGTGACTTTTTAGATTAAAGTTTAGTCCTTGTTTAGTTTAGTTACTAATTAGGAGTATTAACTATAGATTAATTATAAAACTAATTGTATAAATGAAAGCTAATTCGTGAGACGAATCTATTAAATCCAATTAGTCCATGATTTGACCATGTGATGTTGCAGTAAATATGTGCTAATCATGGATTAATTAAGCTTAATTCGTCTCGCGAATTAACCTTCATTTATGCAATTGATTTTGTAATTAACCTATATTTAATACTCCTAATTAGTATCTAAACATTCGATGTGACATGGACTAAACTTTAGTCCCTGCAACCAAACACCCCCTTATGCGGAGAGTTATCTGTCGTATTAGATGGCTCACTTGTCAGCTCCGTCTTCCTCCTCTCCCCCGCCTTCTTCTTCTCCCTCCATCTGTTGGTCTCAAAGGAATTCGACACCAACAGATGTATGAATAGAAAGAGATAGCACTGGTAAGTTCTCAAAAGCAATGAGTCCCCCTTATAAAGGGGTAGGGCTTCCCTTGTATAGTGACCCGTGAGCCACTTACGTTCTGAAAATATCCCTTTTCAACTACTACATTACTAGAATATACCGTACATAAAGGTCATTGGGGTAACCTATACAAGTTGGATTCATCTATGCTATCATGCTTCTCACGCCTTCATGTAGTCATGCTTCTCGCGCATTCATGTAGTCACGTTTCTCTCGCCTTCATCTTCTTAACCTCGGGACTTTACCTTTGCACCAGATCAATCTTCCAACCTCGTATCGTTACCCTCGAGCCGGGTAAAATCTCCAACCTCATGGTGCTTAGTTCGTTGTGATACTTCAAGAGCTTGTAACCTCGCGACGCCTTCACTTAGGTTCCATTCTTGAGTAAAGAGAAGAAAAGGTGATGGTTTGGTGCTCTAAACCAGCTCCGAGCATCCGAGGGTTAGCTCGATTGAAGTTCGGTCATCAGCTAATATTTGTTAGCTTTAAATCCCTAAAGTAACAAGGAATATACAAGGGAATTGATGTGGGGCCAAGATGCCGGGGGAATTGGTGTGGAATTTCCATGGCGATTACTGTATTAAAGATCAGGAATGGAACACCGGCAGATCGCGATGGTAATGGACAAACAGACGACGGATTAATTTGGTGGAGAAATCAGAAATGTGATCGTCGTCCGTGCGACGGTGTTTGGTTCCACGGATTAAATTTTAATCCCTGTCATATCGAATGTTTAAGACTAATTACAAAACCAATTGCACATATGGAGGCTAATTCGCAAGACGAATCTATTAAGCTTAATTAATTCATGATGAATACATATTTACTGTAGCATCATATTGTCAAATCATGAACTAATTAGATTTAATAAATTCGTCTTGTGAATTAGCCTCCACCTATACAATTGATTTTGTAATTAGTTCATATTTAATCTTTCTAATTAGTATCTAAATATTCGATGTGACAGGATCTGGACTTTAATCCGAGGAACAAACAACCCCGAGTCTTGACCGATCATTTTCTGATCGGTCCTCGGCAGCGGCAGCAGAGAGTGAGATCATTAGTGACGGCATGAGCTGCCATAATAATAAACAAATCTAAATGGCATGTTATATGGGGTTGCTTTTCTTGTAGGCGAAGGATGTAACTGCGCGATCGTCACGCGTAGCTAGAGGCAGTAAACGTCACAGCGCGACATGTCTCAGAGGAAGCTTCCGCCTCCGAGGCCTTGTTTACTTTCCAATTTGGAAGTGGTAAAATTGGCATTTTGCCATAAATACGCAACTGTAGCGTTTTGTTTGTATTTGTGAATTATTGTCCAAATATTGATTAATTAGGCTCAAAAGATTCGTCTCGCAAAGTACAACAAAACTGTGCAATTATTTTTTGATTTCGTCTACATTTAGTACTCCATGCATGTACCGCAAGTTTGATGTGATGGGGAATCTTCTTTTTGCATAGTGTCAAAGTTGGTAGTTTGGAGGAAAGTAAACAAGGGCTGAGAGTGTTAAACCGCTGCTAGTACTAGCTCGCAGCCACCTTCGTGAGCGAATTTGCAGACGGTCGCGGTACCTACGCGACTGAATTTTTTTTTTCCTTTTGAGATGGTGACTAGGATTTTTGGAAGCTTGGAGTTGGCGGCGTCTTGCTGTGACGTGCTGAGGCAGGCGTTGTGACTTTTTAGATTAAAGTTTAGTCCTCATTTAGTTACTAATTAGGAGTATTAACTATAGATTAATTATAAAACTAATTGCATAAATGAAAGCTAATTCGTGAGACGAATCTATTAAATCTAATTAGTCCATGATTTGACCATGTGATGTTGCAGTAAATATGTGCTAATCATGGATTAATTAAACTTAATTCGTCTCGCGAATTAACCTTCATTTATGCAATTGATTTTGTAATTAACCTATATTTAATACTCCTAATTAGTATCTAAACATTCGATGTGACATAGACTAAACTTTAGTCCCTGCAACCAAACACCCCCTTATGCGGAGAGTTATCTGTCGTATTAGATGGCTCACTTGTCAGCTCCGTCTTCCTCCTCTCCCCCGCCTTCTTCTTCTCCCTCCATCTGTTGGTCTCAAAGGAATTCGACACCAACAGATGTATGAATAGAAAGAGATAGCATTGGTAAGTTCTCAAAAGCAATGAGTCCCCGGGGTAGGGCTTCCCTTGTATAGTGACCCGTGAGCCACTTTACATTCTGAAAATATCCCTTTTCAACTACTACATTACTAGAATATACCGTACATAAAGGTCATTGGGGTAACCTGTACAAGTTGGATTCATCTATGCTATCACGCTTCTCACGCCTTCATGTAGTCACGCTTCTCGCGCATTCATGTAGTCACGTTTCTCTCGCCTTCATCTTCTTAACCTCGGGACTTTACCTTTGCACCAGATCAATCTTCCAACCTCGTATCGTTACCCTCGAGCCGGGTAAAATCTCCAACCTCATGGTGCTTAGTTCGTTGTGATACTTCAAGAGCTTGTAACCTTGCGACGCCTTCACTTAGGTTCCATTCTTGAGTAAAGAGAAGAAAAGGTGATGGTTTGGTGCTCTAAACCAGCTCCGAGCATCCGAGGGTTAGCTCGATTGAAGTTCGGTCATCAGCTAATATTTGTTAGCTTTGAATCCCTAAAGTAACAAGGAATATACAAGGGTACGAGTTTTATTAACAGAATGGCCTTCATGACAAGTTGCGAGGTTTTACCAAGTTTTGTTCCTTGGTCTAGGACTTGCGAGGTTGAAGGGTTTTTGACTATGAACGGCGCTCGAGGTTGCTTAGTTTTTGGGCGATCTCCAACATCATCCAAACCCTATCTATGGCGCTTCACTCCTTCTTCCTCTCCCTCCTTCCTCTTCCTTCACTCGTCGCTTGCGCTGCTAGGGTTTGGGCTTCGAGCTTAGGTTTGGGGCTGCAGGAGTGCTAGGGAAGGTCCAATTGCCGCCGACCTTAGAAAGGGGTGGGTCTCGCAGGGTAGCCCGGAAGCGGAGGCGGGTTGCGGGGACGCCGCTAGCCGGGGTTGGTGGCTTGACAGCTAGTGGGCTAAGGACAGGGCGGGGGTGGGGGTTCTCTTCGGTTAGAGGAAGGCTGCCATCAGTGGGTTGTGGGTGGGGCGGCAGAGCCACCGGCTGCAGGTTGTGGGCGGGACGGCAGAGCCACTGGCTGCAGGCTGTGGAGGCGGCGGGGGAGTCGCCACGGAGTTGGGTTAGTGCGTGGAGGAGGGGGAGGGCTGTTGATTCCAATGCGCGGGAGTCGCTAGAGACGATGTTCGAGGGCGGCGTGAGTGCGAGCAGGGGAGAGGAAGGAAGGGTACGGTGGTGGCGGCGAATCTGATCGGAGAGGAAGGTAGCAGCGGTGTGGGGATGGACCAACAGTTCTCGTGGATTGACCACGCCCGCGCACACTTGTTCAAGGCGACATCCGTGGATTTGTCGCCTTTAGCGACGCATAGATGCGCCCGGCATTGTTCACTAGGTCCTCCGCCCGTGCCCTACCATGTGCGCACGGCCCACACACCCGCCTCCAGTTAGACCCTGTAGGGGAATCGTCTCAGCCTCTCATGAGTAAAAATAATCAAGTGTGCTAATAACGTCTCTTATGATGGTAGCATTTATTTATGCTGTAAGTTGTGAGTTGTAAAAGCATGATAATAATCAGTTATTGCATGAGATTGTCAGCATGGATATTGTTTCGTTGATATAATCGCAAGGAATATAGTAGTTCAAAAGGAATATTTTTTGAATTACGGTTTAAGAAAGACAATGGTTTAAGTTTATTCTCCAACAATAATGACCTATTTGGTTACCTGGACTAAACTTTAGTCTACCTATTTTGGCCCCTTTTAGTCCCTAAAGTGTCAAACAGGTGGACTAAAATGTGGACTATCCAAGAGGGGTGGACTAAAGTGGACTAAAAGGTCTTGGAGACACCCCTACCCCTCATTTATTACCTCCCTCCTGCCCGGCCCCCTCCACCTGGCCCCCGCCGCCCTCCCAACTGGCCACCGCTGCTGTCACCGCTAGCCTCCCTCTCGCCTGCCCCCCGCTGTCGTCGCCCCCATTGCCTTCCCGCCTGGCCCTCGCTGCCCTCCCGCCCAGCCATCGTCGTCATCGTCACCGGCCTCCATCCCGCCTGGCCACCGTTGCCGTTGACCCCGCCGCCCTCCCACCTGGCCCCGCCGCCGTCGCGCCACCACCCTCCTGCCCGCCGCCCCCGCCGTTGGCCTACCTCCCGCCACCCTCCCGGACTTGCGAAAGAAGGCCTCAGCGTTGAACGCCTTGACGACGGCGAGCACGCGTGGGTCGGAGCAATTGAGTGGCACTTCCGAGTCGCAGGTCCCGTTGGCGGCGGCAACAACGGAGGCGGCGGTGATGGCCATGGGCGCGTCGTCCTGGTCGAGGTGACGACGAGCACGAAGAGGGAGAAGCAGACGTTGCTTGCTGCCGTGATGAGCAACTGCGCGACGGGGATGTTGGCAACGCTGCCGGCGCCGGAGTTGTGTGGATGACGATCGTGATCGATGCCAGCACCGCCTCTTGTGCTTGCGCCGGAGGAGCGGGCTCCTCCTCCGTAGGCTCCTCCTCCGCCTGCACAGGGCGCCTGGTGAGCTCGGCGCCGAGCAGCAGGCTAGTCCAGTCGTTGAAGGAGCCGGTGAGGACTCGGGTGATGATGTCGTAGTCAATGGCGGAAGGGTTGGAAGACTTGATCTTGTCAAGAGCTGGTCGGAACATTCCCGCGATATCCATGACCTGGGAGCGGCGGGGGGAGGTGGGTACAAGATAATATCATCTTTGTTCATCCGTATTAATGGACTTTAATCTCTGAATTCAAACAGCTTGATCCAAACATGATACGGACTAAAGTTTAGTCCATAGTCCATAGTCCATAGTCCAAACAGGGCTAAATACACTTTTATCGTATCCATTGTTAGCACGTACTTTGACCCCACATGCACTTTTTCCGAGGATCTCGCGGTGGTCTTCCACCGACCACTATGCCTCCACGGACGTGCGTTGCGCCTGCCTGGCCCCTCCCCCCATAATGGTTGGTGGCCGGTGCGACCAATGTTGTCTCATCGTGCCGCCCGAACTATCCACCCACCACCACCTCGTCTCCCTAGTCCCCCACCAACCTTTAACTACACGGGAGGGACGCCCCTGCTCAAGACCTGGCCCCACCACCGGCGACCGGTATAGCACTCCTACGTCTCGTCGCTCGTCCACCAACCGCAGGGCATCCCTTCTACCTGGGATTCGAGCTAGGTCCAGCGTAGAGAGCAGTCCTCACTCCTCATAATTCAACCTGAAGCGTTTTTGTAAATTTATTTAGGCAGCAGCAGCACAGAGCATTTCACGACCATTCCACGCACATCAAGCAGTTTTCAACGGAGGGAGGATGACGAAATCAATCTTACTTTTAGTTAGTTTTGGCCTACCAGATGGACCCTGTGTGAGGGGCAGGGTACATCTTTAGGTGGGAATTATTTTCAATTCTCTCACTCGTATTAGATTTTTTTGAATATTCGAAATTATTTTTCATTAATCACGAGGGATACGGGGGAAACAAAGGAAAGAAGAAACATGTGTGATGGGCTTCGAACCCAAGACAACGGGGCCGAGCTACTGCGTAGTAGAGGCCACCAGGGGTAGACCGTTCAGCGAGCAAACAGCTGCACTGCTAGGGCGATTTTTGCTTCAATTTTTCTACAAAATTCATAGTACATTTCTACCCTTGATAGTTGATGCACTTCATCTATGAAATTCCTACTCTCAGAAGGTTCTATCACGCAACAAAAAACACACGGCAAATAACCCTATCCAAGTTAAATAATCAAACCAACAAATTTAAAGGGGACGCTTTATTTGGATCGCACGTCTTGCATGCCCTATCTACGTCTCACTCTGACCACTGGCCCTTGTCGACATCTCACTCTGACCACTGCCCACTTCTCTTATCAAATCAAAATGACCCATGGCGACCACGCATGTTTAGATTCGAGGATTACTAGCCGAAACTCCCTCGCTTCAGGGAAGTTGTAGCAGAAACATGGAACAAGCCCTGCGCTCATCACAAGCCTTTCCACCTGTCGGGGATATATTCCCAATACCCGTAAGGAAGGAAGAAGATGGACTCCTACTAGGATTCTCCTGTAATCCTACTAGGACTGATACCTTGTAATTCTACTAGGACTCCTTGTAACCGACTAGTAATTCCGCCCCCTGGAGTATACAAAGTAGGACAGGGTCCCTAGATCGGTAGGCGAAGACCTCATAGAACCACAACAGAGGACTAAATCCTCAACACCAAACAACACCCAAGCGCATGGCGCAATATATAACACCCCAAACAAGATGTAGGGTAATACGCTACTCTGGCGGTCCGAACCTGTATAAATCTATGTCTTGTGTCCTAGCGGCCGGAACCTGTATAAATCTGTGTCTTGTGTCCTCGCTTTTACCTTCGAGTTTCAGGTCCGGCAATCCCCCACCAACCAATCTACTACCTCGGGATACCCCTCGGTAGGTTGTTGGGTATAAAATACCGACATCTGGCGTGCCAGGTAGGAGTGATCGTCGAGATCATCGGACGAGTTTGAAGGACCTCATCAAGATCAATCTACTCTACAAGACAAGAACGCTATTCTCCCATCCAATCAACGACTCGGTGTGCAACTACGTCAGAATTTGAGACGAAGTTGCCGGATAAGCTAATTCCAAACTAGCATTTGTTCTCACCGAATTGGAATTGCGGAGTGGAGCAATTCACCAGCCGTTGATCATCTCCAAGCATCAAGATCGAGATGGAATAGAATTGAACAACATCAAGACGGAATCCTACAAGGAATTAATTTCCTTAGTTGAGTCCAAAGTGGAGACCAGCTTTGTTGATCGGAGACAGAAAAGCACACCAAGCATCAAAATAAAGAAACAGCTGCCACTGTTCCCTCTGACGCTGAAAATCAATGGTGTATTCAGCTATGCGCACACCAAAAAAGCTACCAGAAGGACTTCAGCTTGCGTGGCAACACCAACAAATCTTCAATGATGCGATCGACTACTTCTGCAAGAGCAAGACATCTACGCCAGCTCGCTAACAACTACTTCAACTACTCGTCTCGACTAGAAAACTAGTTGAGGGCGGGCCTCATACCATCGACAACTAGTAGAAATCAACTCCGACTAGTCAGCTTCATCAGCAACCATCGCGTCTTCATCGACAATCGTCCATGAATCAAGCTAAGTCACTTTTTTCATTATTTTATATAATTTTTTCAGCTTGTTTTCCGCATATAGGGCAACACACCAAGTACTTATTTGTGTATGCCTCTTGACGAGAATTACCCTTCAAAGTTACACTTCACCGACTACTCTTGGGGCATGTTGACCGACAGCCATGGGCTTGGTACACCGAATTATGGAGGCTATCGCCTCAGATTTGGTGCACTGAGTTTTGGAAGCTCCGCCACAGGCTTGGTACACCGAATTAGGAGGCTCTTCCATGAAGTTTGGTGCATCGAGTGCTGGAGGCTCACAATGGCTACACCCTAGTGAGGCACAAATCCTATGCACGACAAATACGCGCTTTCCTCGCCAAAAGGCAGAAAAGTCTCAATGACTACTTTACACGCAATCACGCTCGTTTTTGTCGTAACGCTGACTACTTATTTTCAATGTTTTTCTCTTAGCGGTCACTAATATCCTTAAGCAAAACACGCCTCAATTCGTGAAAGTCTTGGATCTTATATCATGCCTAAATGTTAGGACGCGGGACAAAGATTTGCGTAGCAGCAGCGCCAGTACACGTACACGAGATAAATATCTCACACACAGTGGCAATGGCTAAACAGGGACTGAGAGTCTAAACATAGCAGGCTAACTACTTGAGAGAAATATGGAAGAAACAAGAGTATGACACACAATATTTATATTATATCCATCACTAAATAAATTTCAATAGTTCCAAATTCTACAAATATGCTACATAATGTATACATCTCTTTTTGCGGGTCAAGCTTCGACGATGACTCTCCAGGATGCTCAGTGTACCTCCAATGGCTCTAGCTCCAAAGCTCGGGGGCTAAGCACCAATTACTACTTGGAATATCTCCAATGGCTAAGCTAGCTTCCTAGCTTGGGGGCTAAGCGCTAAATAAGCACCAATTACTACGGCTCACCTGACGCATAAGCTCGAAAGCTGGATGCCAAATGACTACTCGAAAGACGACTGGCGTGAAGACTAAAGATGATTATTTAATCATTCCAAGGCTTGGGAGCTGATAAACTACACGCAGCAGTTGATTTTTTCAAGACGAAAGAAGAAGATTCAAGATTTAATATACCCTCAGCCCGATTCTTCCGCCACCCTATATATGGAGTGTGACTTCCGCCACCCTCTATATCAGCAAGGAAGAAGATTACAAAATCAAGACGATCAAGGGCTTGAGCACACCATAGCCTCATGATAGCTTTGAGGAACTTTGAAGATTTAGCCAGACAAAGTACTCGACAAGCACAAAAACTACTCGGCGAGGATCTGAAAAGTACTCGAAGATTGCTACATTGGTTTATGAAGCACTCGGGGGTTTGTTGGGGAAAGATCTCCAGTATCCACAAGAAAGGAAGAAGATGGACTCCTACTAGGATTCCCCTGTAATTCTACTAGGACTCATACCTTGTAATCCTACTAGGACTCCTCCTTGTAACCGACTAGTAATCCCGCCCCCTGAAGTATATAAATGAGGGCAGGGGTCCCTAGATTGGTAGGCGAAGACCTCATAGAACCACAACAGAGGACCAAATCCTCAACACCAAATAACACCCAAGCACATGGCGCAATATACAACATCCCAAACAGGACATAGGGTAATACGCTACTCTGGCAGACCGAACCTGTATAAATCTGTGTCTTGTATCCTCGCTTTTACCTTCGAGTTCCAGGTCCGATGATCCCCCACCAACCAATCTACTATCTCGAGATACCCCTCAGTAGGTTGCTAGGTATAAAATACCGACACCACCGCTTATACCACAAGCTCCTCAAAACTTCCAACATGCTCAAAGCCAGGAGCCATAATTTCTACCTAGACGCCAAGATGCAACTCCTCATGGCATCCGATGTGGTCCTCAGACATGGTCCTCAGATTGGACATGGCCCAAGAGCATAGAGCCCTCACCATGGAGGAAACAAACCTATGCTAAAAACTAAAGAGACGAATCCTCGGCCTTGTGGTTGTCGAACGAGCAAGGAGAAGACAAGCATCGCATCACCAATCTCAAGTTGGGCGACACCAACACTAAATATTTTCACAGGAAGATCAATGGTAGGAGAAGTTAAAAAACCACATTCAGAGGCTTAAACAAGGCACACACTGGGTGTTTCAACATGAGGAGAAATGGAAAATGGACGGTACACCTTGCAGGCATGACAGCCATTATCGGGAATGTCGATCTGTACCGAGATCTGTGATGTTTTGTCTCTAGTGAATGTATTCTCGGGTGTATTTCATTTTTTCCCGACCTGTATTGGGGACAGTGGTATGGGATGATGTGACATAAAGTACATTTGCCTTTGTTTGAGGGGGACATAAAGCTACTTTACGCTGACATAAAGCTGAGTTGGGACCCATGCAACTGTACCCGCCTCAGCATGCCAAGCGCCTTTTTGACTTTCCTCCTCGTCTTCCTTTCCGGTGCCTACCTCCCACCTTCACATGGCACGCTGCAGCTTTATGTACTACATATCATTATTTTAACATATTCCAACGTTCACCCGCACCGTCATCTGTCCATGTACATTGTTGCACTGCTAATGTACCTAGTTGGACTATACAATCAGTCGAGTGGATAATTGACATGCCCATTGCTATGTACACTTCATGTACCCTGCTTGTTCATCCCCTGCTCATGTTTCTTTCAATGTACAAACCTAGCTTAGGCATCAGATATCAAATAAAACTTGAACCATTTAGCAGCACAACATTGAACTTATACACGGATGTACTTTGCTAAAAAAATTTGATAGTTCCAACACCAAAAAAAATCAAGAAGAAAAAGAACGGGAAGGAAGGGAACAACAGGAATGATGCCACACCACCCGATTTTGACAAAACAAGAAAGCTCCATTGGTAACGAGTAAAAATAAGAAACCCAAAAAATGAACAAGCAGGAATTAGGAAGAACACATGCGAAAGAACTCGGAGTTGGAGGACGAGCGCAGGTCGCGTGGGCGCGCTGAGCTGGTAGGCAAGATGCTTGCCAACATGCTACCCAGGCAAGATCCTCGGGCTCTGCTCCGCTGGCGCTGCACCTCGTCTTCTTCCCAATCCTCGCTCTTGCCGTTGTAGTTGCCGGCCACTACCGGCCCCGCATCGTGCAAGCCCGCGCGCTCCGCTACCTTAGCCCAGCTCCTGCCGCGCCCCGCTCACCGTAGTGGTCCCTGCAGCCCTACCACCGCAGCCTCGCCATCCACCACCGCATCGGCAGCAGGCCCCCGCCAGCTAATCGGGGAGGTAGAGGGGTGACGAGGAGCAGAAGGCAGAGGTGCATTGAGCCACCACGCCGCTGGGATGCCGACCTTGCCGCTTTGCACGCGCCCTGGCCCCGCATCGCAAGGGACTTCCGTCGTTGTTGCCGATGTCGTCCATACATCTATGGGCCCACTAGAAGGTTTGGACAATCCTAGATACGAAGTTGTACACCGAGACATGTTAGACATGAAGACTACGGTGTAGGACGGTGTGGTTTACGATGGAGTTGGTGCCTAAGCCATCATGCGGATCGGTCTATGATACAAGTCGATTCCTATTCGAACTCTGAAACTTGGGGGCTGTCTACCAAGACACCCTGCTCAGATCACAATTCAACTCGGATTTGATCAAGGACCTCGACTACTACTCAGATCTAGATGAGGAGACTCCATTATCAAGTCCACAATAGGACATGGTCATGACATCTACTCCAAAAGGTAGATCTATCTACTGGCCCAACATGACGCCACATGCTCTCGCTAGGGACGACGAGTCACGCTTTGTCGCCTACATTGACAACCTCCCGTATGAGGAGGGAAACCCTCTATCGCCCATCTATGAAGAAGACGGCTCCACAGAGGTCATCACATCAAGTTCGGGTAGTTTTTCTCCGGAACGTGAACTCCTCGCCATCATTGCTGCACAAGAAGGTGAAGGTGAAGAACCATCAGAAAGAAATCCGCAACACGAACGTAGCCCAGACGATGTCTCGCAGGATGAACTCACCACCAACATAGAAAGAGAAGAAATTGAAGCTCAAAGGAATCAACGTCGAGCAAGAAACGCTGCACGAGTAGATCATCGCCGCCGCCTTGCAGCTGACCTACCCATCATGAACTTGGATCACGCATTTAAAGCAGTTCAGACGCATCAACACCATACTCCTCTCACCACCATCACATCCATTGACCTGATTACTCGGGCAATACCACAAAACAAGTACACCAGACAACTCGCTCAACTAGCGGAGCATGCGTACGAGCAACTTGATCAACAAAGCCCAATCCACTCAATTCGACACACCTCATCCCAGCATGGCAGTAGCCATAGACCAAGTCAAAATGAGGGTGCTACAAAACGAGTGTCCCGGAATTGAGGGTGCCAGACCAAGCCAAAATACGGCACAGGGTAGTCGGGTGGAACTCTCGGGAGGCCGTGGCCATTGTGGGCCCCACATAGAGCCTGAGCCTCCAGTACGTGACCTCTGTCAGAAGATCAACAATAGCCACGACGCTTGTACAATCATTGAAGGGCACTGCCGCAAGCGCGAATAAGAAGTCGAGTACCTCAAAGAAGATTTTGACGGGTTCCTCGCCTTCTCAAAATGAGTACGAAAGACGGTTCTACCCGACAAATTCAAACCTCCGAGTATCACCAAGTACGACGGCAAGCAGGACCCAGTCCAATGGTTGCGGTGCTACTCTTTGTCGGTTCAAGCGGTGGGAGGAAACGACGACACCAAGGTCATCTACTTCCCCATCTGCATGAAGGCAGGACCACTCACATAGCTCGAGTCCCTTGAAAGGAACTCCATCGACACGTGGAATCATTTCAAGGTGGCGTTCACAAACAACTCACAGGGGCAGTGCAGATTCCTGGCAACAGGATCGACTTCTCTCAAGTCAAATAGTAACAAGGCGAGACCCTGCGTAGCTATCTACGCTGTTTCTTCAACAAGAAAGCGACTATCATGGACATCACGGAGCGAGACGCCATAGATGGCTTCCAGAATGGTCTCTACAACCACTGGATGTTTCAAGATTTTGGTAGGAGATGCCCGAAAGATATCAAATCTCTCAAGATCATGATACAAGCCTGGGCGGATAAACAAGACAGAGATTAAGAGGTTTCAGTCTAGTCGTAACAAAGGCCAGAACAACAATAATCAAAGTAATGGCCAGTGCAACTACAAGAACTGTAATGATCGACCCAATAATGACAACCGAGGCAACTACTCGGGTGGTCAAAATCGCAAAAGAAAGCCAGACTATACTACCACGGCGATGTCCTAGACTTCCAAGAAAGGCGGCAGAAATTAGGAAATGACTCCGTTCAAAGAGCTCCTAAAAAAGCAGTGCCTATGGCACCCACATTCTAAACACTTTGTGATGGATTGCTATAGCCTACGCAGAGTCATGAAAGATATTCCAGAACCTTCTGAAGAAAAGGGCAAGGGCAAAGCCAAAGAAGACGAAGATGATGGCGACAACTGCAAAAATTCCAGAACCTGTCCAACACTGTCAACGTCATCTTCGGTGGCACATTGGGTACTGCTACTAAGCGGTCCCAAAAACTAGCCCTCCGAGAAATTATGTCCATCAAACCAGCAACGCTTACGTTCCTCAAGTGGTCCAAGGTGTCAATCATCTTTTCCAGGAAGGATCGGTGGACTAGTTTCTCTGACCCAGGGCGCTATCCTATCATCCTGGACCCAGTAGTTGCAGGCTCTTGACTCACCAAGGTCCTCATCGATGGCGGCAGTGGTCTCAATGTACTCTTCACCAAGACTTTGAGGAAGATGGGCCTCGATGTTACGGATATGCTCACCTCGATGAACTCTCCGTTCTATGGGATTGTCTCACGCAAAGCGGCTGTACCTCTTGGTCAGGTGGTTTTGCCAGTTAACTTCGGGACCAAAGAACATTACCGGATAGAGTACATTTGGTTTGAGGTAGCTGATTTCGAAACCTCGTATCATGCTATCCTCGGAAGACCTGCACTACCAAGTTCATGGCCATCCCGCATTATGTGTACCTAGTACTCAAAATGTCGGGACCAACTCCCTATGCGGAGACTTGAAAAGATCATACAGCTGCAACACAAAAATTGTGGAGCTGGCAGCGACTACTCAAGTCCCAAATTCAATGATGCAAGTCTTCACCGCTTCTAAGAAATTATCCCCGACGGAACTCAAGATTCCAGAGAAGAAGTCGGGGGCAACCAAGGTCAAGCTAGCAAGTGAAGTCGATATCAAAACCATTGACCTTGAAACTGGTGATAGCTCAAAGACAGCCCTAATTGGCTCAGGGCTAGACCCCAAATAGGAAGACGCGCTCGTTAGCTTCCTTCGGACCAACCGAGACATCTTCACATGAAAATCATTAGATATGCCAACGGTGCCCGGGACCTAATGCCTCGAGTACGGGTGTTAAAAATAAATCAGTGCAAGCAAACCGGACCTAATGCCTCGAGATGATACGATTGAAGTGATATTGTAACGAACGAGCCGTGCCAGAGCCAGACAAACGTGAAACAAAAAACAAGTTCTCCTTTTTCTTACGAGAACAAACAAACTACTTTATTCATATTCAACTCTTATTTCGTGCGACATGGATTTATCACTATCAATGAGAAGCAGACGCGATACACACGCTGTACGTTGCTGTCACGCTCATGCTGACATTCAGTTCCAGCGCATCACGGGGCATCCCGATCCTGAACCTGCTGAACCTGAACCTGGCGCAGCATCGGGCGGGCTCAAGAAGCTGGCCAGGAAGTTGCCGCGCTCGTAGAAGTACTCCGACTTCTCCACCTTCATCTCCTCGTCAACCTAAAAACATCATCACAGCGGTGCAGAGGAATTCAGGCCACGCTCTGTCTGAACTTGGAGCAAATGCAGCATCGATCGAATGCAGCATCGTCTGTCTGAAGTAGTAGGACTCACGTGGAAGATGCAGACGCCGATGAACTCGACGCGCTGGCCGTGCGGCGGGTGGCCCTTGAATGGCCCCTCCATGTACCCCCAGTGCCGGAACTTGAAGGCGATCTTGGGCGGGCCGCTGTAGACGTCGAGCACCTCGATGGCGAACCCCCTCGGGAACGCCGTGAGGAACGTGGCCATGGCGGAGTCGAGCGTCTCCTGGTCCGGGTCGAAGATGCGGTGCTCCGGCGGGAGCTTGGTGCGCAGGAAGTGGTTGTACCCGCCGATCGCCATCACCTCCGCCCGGCTCAGGGCCTTCATCCCTGCAGGCGGCATCGGCGCGCGTCAGTGGGAAGCTTTGGCGGCGATCGGCCCGGAGCCGGCAATGGAAGCGTGATCGATCTCATGAATCTCACATTCTCACCGTTGTTGCTGGCGGAGTACTTTTCGGAGTTGACGGTCTTCTGGTCCTCGGGGCGGACCTTGTGGACGAGCTCCATCTCCCATGTCTTGAGCAGCCGCTGCACCTTCTCCTCCAGGGATCCCTCGGGCCACACCCGCGTCCTCTCCGCCTCGAAGAGCTTGTTGACGACGTCGTAGTTGGGCGGCGCGCCGTACCTCCACACGGTGTCCTTCTCGCTCTCGCCGTGGATGAAGGACCGGTACTTGTCCCCTGCTCCCACCTCCGCGGCCGCCGCCATTGCTGACGCACGGCGAGCTCCGCCTGGCCCTTGCCTCTCTTCAAGGGAAACCTGTTAGTAATTGGGAGCAGCTCTGATGGATTATGTTAGTGCGGCGATAACAAGCGTGGCTCCCTATCTACTTATAGAGAGATCAGAGCAGATAACGAAAACAACGTTATCTCCCGGCGCTGCGGTGGTCGTCGCCATGAAAAGGCCTGCAGAAAAGTCACCGGCACGAGCTGAGCCATCCCTGTCGCCAACTCGCAGTGAGCCGCCGCCTCTGCTCGTCCTCACGGCGCTTGTCCGTTAGCTCTGGAAAATGCTGGCCGCTGTGGGGCCAAGATGCCGGGGGAATTGGTGTGGAATTTCCATGGCGATTACTGTATTAAAGATCAGGAATGGAACACCGGCAGATCGCGATGGTAATGGACAAACAGACGACGGATTAATTTGGTAGAGAAATCAGAAATGTGATCGTCGTCCGTACGACGGTGTTTGGTTCCACGGATTAAATTTTAATCCCTGTCATATCGAATGTTTAAGACTAATTACAAAACTAATTGTACATATGGAGGCTAATTCGCAAGACGAATCTATTAAGCTTAATTAATTCATGATTAACACATATTTACTGTACCATCATATTGTCAAATCATGAACTAATTAGATTTAATAAATTCGTCTTGTGAATTAGCCTCCGCCTATACAATTGATTTTGTAATTAGTTCATATTTAATCTTTCTAATTAGTATCTAAATATTTGATGTGACAGGATCTGGACTTTAATCTGAGGAACAAACAACCCCGAGTCTTGACCGATCATTTTCTGATCGGTCCTCGGCAGCGGCAGTGGAGAGTGAGATCATTAGTGACGGCATGAGCTGCCATAATAATAAACAAATCTAAATGGCATGTTATATGGGGTTACTTTTCTTTGTAGGGGAAGGATGTAACTGCGTGGTCGTCACGCGTAGCTAGAGGCAGTAAACGTCACAGCGCGACATGTCTCAGAGGAAGCTTCCGCCTCCGAGAGTGTTAAACCGCTGCTAGTACTAGCTCGCAGCCACCTTCGTGAGCGAATTTGCAGACGGTCGCGGTACCTACGCGACTGAATTTTTTTTTTCCTTTTGAGATGGTGACTAGGATTTTTGGAAGCTTGGAGTTGGCGGCGTCTTGCTGTGACGTGCTGGAGGCAGGCGTTGTGACTTTTTAGATTAAAGTTTAGTCCTCGTTTAGTTACTAATTAGGAGTATTAACTATAGATTAATTATAAAACTAATTGTATAAATGAAAGCTAATTCGTGAGACGAATCTATTAAATCTAATTAGTTCATGATTTGACCATGTGATGTTGCAGTAAATATGTGCTAATCATGGATTAATTAAGCTTAATTCGTCTCGCGAATTAACCTTCATTTATGCAATTGATTTTGTAATTAACCTATATTTAATACTCCTAATTAGTATCTAAACATTCGATGTGACATGGACTAAACTTTAGTCCCTGCAACCAAACACCCCCTTATGCGGAGAGTTATCTGTCGTATTAGATGGCTCACTTGTCAGCTCCGTCTTCCTCCTCTCCCCCGCCTTCTTCTTCTCCCTCCATCTGTTGGTCTCAAAGGAAATTCGACACCAACAGATGTATGAATAGAAAGAGATAGCACTGGTAAGTTCTCAAAAGCAATGAGTCCCCCTTATAAAGGGGTAGGGCTTCCCTTGTATAGTGACCCGTGAGCCACTTTACATTCTGAAAATATCCCTTTTTAACTACTACATTACTAGAATATACCGTACATAAAGGTCATTGGGGTAACCTGTACAAGTTGGATTCATCTATGCTATCACGCTTCTCACGCCTTCATGTAGTCACGCTTCTCGCGCATTCATGTAGTCACGTTTCTCTCGCCTTCATCTTCTTAACCTCGGGACTTTACCTTTGCACCAGATCAATCTTCCAACCTCGTATCGTTACCCTCGAGCCGGGTAAAATCTCCAACCTCATGGTGCTTAGTTCGTTGTGATACTTCAAGAGCTTGTAACCTCGCGACGCCTTCACTTAGGTTCCATTCTTGAGTAAAGAGAAGAAAAGGTGATGGTTTGGTGCTCTAAACCAGCTCCGAGCATCCGAGGGTTAGCTGGATTGAAGTTCGGTCATCAGCTAATATTTGTTAGCTTTGAATCCCTAAAGTAACAAGGAATATACAAGGGTACGAGTTTTATTAACAGAATGGCCTTCATGACAAGTTGCGAGGTTTTACCAAGTTTTGTTCCTTGGTCTAGGACTTGCGAGGTTGAAGGGTTTTTGACTATGAACAGCGCTCGAGGTTGCTTAGTTTTTGGGCGATCTCCAACATCATCCAAACCCTATCTATGGCGCTTCACTCCTTCTTCCTCTCCCTCCTTCCTCTTCCTTCACTCGTCGCTTGCGCTGCTAGGGTTTGGGCTTCGAGCTTTAGGTTTGGGGCCACAGGAGTGCCAGGGAAGGTCCAATTGCCGCCGACCTTAGAAAGGGGTGGGTCTCGCAGGGTAGCCCGAAAGCGGAGGCGGGTTGCGGGGACGCCGCTAGCCGGGGTTGGTGGCTTGACAGCTAGTGGGCTAAGGACAGGGCGGGGGTGGGGGTTCTCTTCGGTTAGAGGAAGGCTGCCATCAGTGGGTTGTGGGTGGGGCGGCAGAGCCACGGGCTGCAGGTTGTGGGCGGGACGGCAGAGCCACTGGCTGCAGGCTGTGGAGGCGGCAGGGGAGTCGCCACGGAGTTGGATTAGTGCGTGGAGGAGGGGGAGGGCTGTTGATTCCAATGCGCGGGAGTCGCTAGAGACGATGTTCGAGGGCGGCGTGAGTGCGAGCAGGGGAGAGGAAGGAAGGGTACGGTGGTGGTGGCGAATCTGATCGGAGAGGAAGGTAGCGGCGGTGTGGGGATGGACCAACAGTTCTCGTGGATTGACCACGCCCGCGCACACTTGTTCAAGGCGACATCCGTGGATTTGTCACCTTTAGCGACGCATAGACGCACCCGGCATTGTTCACTAGGTCCTCCGCCCGTGCCCTACCATGTGCGCACGGCCCACACACCCGCCTCAAGTTAGACCCTGTAGGGGAATCGTCTCAGCCTCTCATGAGTAAAAATAATCAAGTGTGCTAATAACGTCTCTTACGATGGTAGCATTTATTTATGCTGTAAGTTGTGAGTTGTAAAAGTTTGATAATAATCAGTTATTGCATGAGATTGTCAGCATGGATATTGTTTCGTTGATATAATCGCAAGGAATATAGTAGTTCAAAAGGAATATTTTTTGAATTACGGTTTAAGAAAGACAATGGTTTAAGTTTATTCTCCAACAATAATGGCCTATTTGGTTACCTGGACTAAACTTTAGTCTACCTATTTTGGCCCCTTTTAGTCCCTAAAGTGTCAAACAGGTGGACTAAAATGTGGACTATCCAAGAGGGGTGGACTAAAGTGGACTAAAAGGTCTTGGAGACACCCCTACCCCTCATTTATTACCTCCCTCCTGCCCGGCCCCCTCCACCTGGCCCCCGCCGCCCTCCCAACTGGCCACCGCTGCTGTCACCGCTAGCCTCCCTCTCGCTCGCCCCCCGCTGTCGTCGCCCCCATTGCCTTCCCGCCTGGCCCTCGCTGCCCTCCCGCCTAGCCACCATCGTCATCGCCACCGGCCTCAATCCCGCCTGGCCACCGTTGCCGTTGACCCCACCGCCCTCCCACCTGGCCCTGCCGTCGCCGCGCCACCACCCTCCTGCACGCCGCCCCCGCCGTTGGCCTACCTCCCGCCACCCTCCCGGACTTGCGAAAGAATGCCTCAGCGTTGAACGCCTTGACGACGGCGAGCACGCGTGGGTCGGAGCAATTGAGTGGCACTTCCGAGTCGCAGGTCCCGTTGGCGGCGGCAACAACGGAGGCGGCGGTGATGGCCGTGGGCGCGTCGTCCTGGTCGAGGTGACGACGAGCACGAAGAGGGAGAAGCAGACGTTGCTTGCTGCCGTGATGAGCAACTGCACGACGGGGATGTTGGCGACGCTGCCAGCGCCGGAGTTGTGTGGATGACGATCGTGATCGATGCCGGCACCGCCTCTTGTGCTTGCGCCGGAGGAGCGGGCTCCTCCTCCGCAGGCTCCTCCTCCGCCTGCACAGGGCGCCTGGTGAGCTCGGCGCCGAGCAGCAGGCTAGTCCAGTCGTTGAAGGAGCCGGTGAGGACTCGGGTGATGATGTCGTAGTTAGCGGCGGAAGGGTTGGAAGACTTGATCTTGTCAAGAGCTGGTCGGAACATTCCCGCGATATCCATGACCTGGGAGCGGCGGGGGGAGGTGGGTACAAGATAATATCATCTTTGTTCATCCGTATTAATGGACTTTAATCTCTGAATTCAAACAGCTTGATCCAAACATGATACACTTTTATCGTATCCATTGTTAGCACGTACTTTGACCCCACATGCACTTTTTCCGAGGATCTCGCGGTGGTCTTCCACCGACCACTATGCCTCCACGGACGTGCGTTGCGCCTGCCTGGCCCCTCCCCCCATAGAACTTTTATTTATTTTTAACTTTTTTTTTCTTTATTTTTAAAAATAACCTCAGCGGGGTTTTATTTGCGCGGATTAACCCTTTTGGCCGCACCAGACCGCCTGGCGCGGCAGGAACACGCTGCCGCACCGCATGCACTAGCGCGGCGGCCCCTGCCACGCTGGCGCGGCGAGTCGCGGCGCCAGGCGGGCGCTGACGTGTACAGGCGTTCGCCGCGCCATCCTGCCTGGCGCGGCAGCTGCCGCGCCAGCCCACTGGCGCGGC
>NC_028454.1:5526096-5528174 GCF_000263155.2 Setaria italica | reverse complement strand
ACTATTGTATTATGTGACCAATTGGACTTACTTGCAATTTCAGCCATGGGATCGAGACGATGCTCTTCCCATGTTCTATCACGTGTGGAAGCATGTGCGGCCCGTTCGTGGCAATCCGGATAGGCGCTACAGGGCCTACACGAACGAGTTTGATGTTCTCACGCAGCACCGGGTAATTTGGTAACCATAGTTTTTTAAGCTAACTTGCGTATAATGGTAGATGAAATAAGTATTGCGTGAAAATTTTTGAAGGTGGAATGGAAACCGTATGACCGTGAGCAGCTTAGCCATATCGTCTTTTCACCGACGTGCTACAGAGATAGAGAGCTGTGGAGGTGCACGACTCCAATGATACTGTACTACGTGGTAGAGTTTCATATGCCGCATAGGGTGATGCGGCAGTTTGGGAGGATGCAACCGTGCCCTCCTTTGGAATTATCGACTTCGCAGCAGCTCCACAGGTACGCAGGAATAAATAACTATTGGAGGCTATTCAATTAACGCAATTAACATGTTATACTAATACTTCACTAATTTCTGATGCAGTATCGACCGCAGAAAGCGGTACAAGGAGAATGATTGGAGGGTGAAGCATGACCGGTACCTCGTCCTGTGGCAGAACAAGCAAGGATGCGATCCTGAAGGTGGACCGTACTGGCGACCAAACAATGAGTACATAAGATGGTACTGTACTTCGACGAGAACCAAAGTGAAACCATCTTGGACTAATGTGCCCATTGAGGATGCACCGTCAGATGATGACGCTGACATAGCTGACGCGTACGACACCATGACACGCTATGGGACACAGCCTGAGCGTGCACCTCTCCACGACTACATGGTAAGATTTCGGTTTGTAATTATAGTATCGTCACATTGATCACTTATGGAATGAAAACTCCTGCGTGCAGGGACAGCAGCTTGCAAGGCTCTCAAACGAGGCGGGCGTGGTTATGGAGCACGCTGTTGGGGAAGGTGATAGTCTGCTTCGTGCTTTTGCAGAGGTAGAAGCCCAAACTAATTTTCACTTATACTCGTACTATCTTTGTAACCATCAATAACATAGTCGTGAATATATGGCAAAGGGTTCGTAAAAGTTGCAGGCGAATGGCTATGAGGATGAACTGCATGACATCCTCAGATGTGCACGACGGGGGCAATGTCCAGGGTACTTCTTCAGGATCACGTCGGACTGCATTGGTGACTACCCCCAGGGTTGCAACACCGTCCACTGCGGCAGGTCCTAGCAGGAGATCACGAGGTAAGGAACCCGCATCCCCTCAGGAAAGCGAGGACTCGGAAGGTGAGCAGTCTGAGGATGATGACCCTACGTATGGTGAGGAACTCGAGATTTCTCACGATGCTCCACCTGTGACTCAGACGCAGGGAGAGTCCAGCCAGGTATATTCACAAGTTCCTCCAATTCAATTATACATTTTAATGTTCGCTCCCGAAGTGTCATACAAATTTTATGATTTGTGCCCAATTATTCAATAGGAACCTGCAACTCATACCCGGTTGCCACGCCGGCGTCGTCGTTCCCGGGACCACACCGACGTTGGCAGCGCCAATGTGCTGCTCACGCATCCAAGGAGGGAGCGTCGCCCAAGAGATCCTTTTAGCCCTCCAGATGAGCGGCGGTCACGCCACTGAACCTAGCATGTGCCCAATTATTCCATAAGTTGGTTGTTAGGTTTATTCATGTCACGTTTGTAAAAGACTAAGTTGGTTGTTACGTTTTTTTTATGTCCGTACAATGTTATATGTTGGCTCCATGATGTACTTGTAGTTCGTGTATTTTTTCGTAAATGTTCAGAACAAAAATACGTTTCGGATTGTGCAGCGCGCTCCTGACGCCCCACCCCCCTGGGCCGAAACCTACTGAAAGTTTACTAAAATTGGCGCGGCAACGCACCCCTGCCGCCACCACCCCCCGGGCGAAACCTACTGGAAGCGTGTTTAACTTGGCGCGGCAGCGCACCCCTGCCGCGCCAGGCCGCCTGGCGCGGCAAGACCGGCCACCCCCCCGGCGAAACCTACTGAAAGTGTATTGCAGTTGGCGCGGCAGCTCACCCCTG